>NC_090281.1:98303252-98563252 GCF_037392515.1 Haliotis asinina | reverse complement strand
CTCACCTGGTCCATGTAATACAGCAACCTCCAGCTAACCATGAGCCAATACACACAACAACAGTCTATCTGTAGCTCACCTGGTCCATGTAATACAGCAACCTCCAGCCAACCATGAGCCAATACACACAACAACAGTCTATCTGTAGCTCACCTGGTCCATGTAATACAGCAACCTCCAGCTAACCATGAGCCAATACACACAACAACAGTCTATCTGTAGCTCACCTGATCCATGTAATACAGCAACCTCCAGCTAACCATGAGCCAATACACACAACAACAGTCTATCTGTAGCTCACCTGGTCCATGTAATACAGCAACCTCCAGCTAACCATGAGCCAATACACACAACAACAGTCTATCTGTAGCTCACCTGGTCCATGTAATACAGCAACCTCCAGCTAACCATGAGCCAATACACACAACAACAGTCTATCTGTAGCTCACCTGGTCCATGTAATACAGCATCCTCCAGCTAACCATGAGCCAATACACACAACAACAGTCTATCTGTAGCTCACCTGGTCCATGTAATACAGCAACCTCCAGCTAACCATGAGCCAATACACACAACAACAGTCTATCTGTAGCTCACCTGGTCCATGTAATACAGCAACCTCCAGCTAACCATGAGCCATGACTTCCGCCAGTCCTGCAAACACCAAACATGGCATTACTGCTCATATGGCAACCTGCTGTTGATCAGCTGATTACAACAATTCATAAACTTCAATGAACATTAATAAATATGTGCCTCAAAACTGTTGCAAATGTGAACCCTGACATATTGCAATTGTCATCACATAAAACAAACAAGACTGAATCGACTGATGTTTCCAATATGTTGTAAATATTGTAACAATGATTTCACCAAATGAACTACTTTCCATATAGACAAAAACGAAACATGAATTATACCTCTGAAAAATTGTCTTTGACGTAATAGTTTCCTCCAAGCGAGAATTCCATCATCCCAACATGCTCCATTATGCTGACTGGGCAGATTAGCTGAAAGGGCAAGAAAAACGTAAGATGACACCCCCTTCACCTTTATAACAATCATAGCACTCGTTTATTACCATAGCAACAAATGGGTGGACTGAATGATGCTGGGCCACATTCTTCAAAATGATCGTAACTCTACCATAGTAGCACATCACTACAATCCAATGGCAACATGAACTAGAAACCACTGCATTGTTCTCAAAAGCTGGACTGGACATCTGTGTCTGCTTAATCTGTCACATGGCGGAAGTCTGTTAATAGTTGAATCTGGACAAGACAAACCAACTAGCAACATCATCAATCAATCTATTTATCTGGGATACTATGACGTGTGTCAACCAAGTCAACATGGTTAACCACCTGATCCTAAGTCACTTCTTACGACAAGCATGGGTTGCTGAAGACCAGTTCTAATTCAGACCTTCACCTGTATCATGAGTTTCTGGGTTAATAACACGTCTATGGATGTAGGTGTACCTTAGATAGGGACTGCATCCACATGTTCCTCTCCCCTGCATTATCAGCAGCAAACAGATACAACCGGTTACTGGCTTTGCTGGTGCTGATTTCAAATGCATATTGTTGCCTGAAACAAAAATGGTGATTGTTTATCAATTTTCTGGATATGAGTTTCTGACTTACTGTACATCAGCAGTATTGCAGTCTGAACCACAATAAACAATATTCTGCTATGGCATGGTGGACTGAATAACAAGTACTCAGCTGTCAAACCATGATGGAAATGACAGCCAATAACCACTATTTGTTCATTATGTCTTTAGTTCATTACATGCATTAGACAAAATATACATCGACGGACAAGACACAGAGTTTGTTAATATCCATAAGCAGTTCATCGGTTTGAATGGCATTTTAGAAGTTGATAAGTAATATAAAAGCAAGACATTTAATAGATGACAACTTCTTTATTGTATATGATGCAGCCTTTGAGTATAGATTCTTATACTGTTGTCACCGCATCATATATAATAAAGAAGTTGTTGTCCATAAAGCATCTTACTTTCTCACCGTCAAAAGTTATAAGCATCTTTGTTTTATGTGGCATTGTTATTTTAAAAGTAAAGACCCACTTACAGGACAGAATGAAAGACACAAAGCCAAATGACAGATCCAAAACATGTTTTATTATACTTTGGTCCACTACATGAACAGACATTGGCAATTGAAGATCTGCTTATTCTCTGAAGTTTCTTTACATATTGCTGACAGGTTTACAGAACAAGTTGAGTTGATATTTATTTGAGTGACAATGTACTGTAAGAACGGATGTGAGCAGCCTTGTCTACACAAGGTAGATCAGAATACTTACTTCTCAACACTTGTTTCTTGTATACCATGTATACACTGCCGGTCAATGCTGTCTTTTGCCGTTGTACTCTGCAACAGAACACAATCTCTCCATTCACAAACATGAAACAAAACACTATTTCCTGCAGCGATGCAAACAGATAATATACAAGGATCTGTAGCGCCTGTCAGTTGTATCCTGTATCTCATCTTAAGACATCCTCTCTGAATGTACGTTAACAGACTCACTCCCACTTGAGTAACTGGACACATATGTGCGTTAACTCTTGGGAGTAAACTCACATCTTCATCATGGGGCCTTTCATATAGTCACTGGTAAACTTCAGCCAATTATTGATAAACAAAATAAAAATTTATAAATGCTCCATATCATAATCAAAGTGGTAGAAAATAAAAATATCGAAAATTTAGTAAATATGATTTATGGGTATGAGATCACATGCTGATGCAAAACAAAGTACTAACATTTTTCATTGGAAATGGGGTCAATATCAACATGACTGACATGTCAGCCAGCTCTGACATAACAAACATTGAATTATATGAACAGTTTAAAATGACACTCCTGTTGTCAACACACAGATGCAGCTCCATCAAATCTGCAGGCTTCAGGCTTCAGGAAGATGCTAAAACTGGAAAAGTTAATGGCAAGGCAACAGATAATGACATAATTGTCAGAAGTACATACATGAACATAAAGTTAGATAAGAAAGTAAGTTAGCCAATTTTACAAAGATAAGCATACAAGGATTAATTGTTAATGAGTGAAAACTTGACATTGCTGGAAATGCAGTTGGAAAAGAAGAGAAAATGTGAACAACTCAATACACAAGTTGAAACAGAATGGATAAAGGAGGTTAGAGAGTTCATGTCTGACAGACTCTCCAGGACATTTGGACTGGGATTTTCAAGACATAAGCTCTATACCTACATCAGTGAATACATCGGTGGTAAATGTACAGGACTTTTCACGGTATACTGGATGAGGGTGGGCTGTATCTACATGCAGGGAATCAACAAGGTGTTATCAACAGCATTCATCACCACTAAAACCTAGTCTCAAGTCAAGCAGAAAGCATAAATCAATTGCAATGAATTGGTATGGATTCTCCATCTTAGTTACTTCAACTGTCATCAGAAATTTAGAATTTTGCAACTTAAATGTATTTCTACAAAACTAAAGACAGAGTGACAAAAATTCATTAGTTTGAATTAATGTATGTGATGCACAACGTTAAATGAGAACACATGCCAAGCGTTAGTTGCTTGCTCAGTGCAAGGGAGACAATCATGCAGGACACCATGCATCCAGTCAATCATTAGTACATTCTATACTACTAGCATGTACCCTTCCCTATTATGATATGTGTACTCAGTACATACATGGTTCTGTGCTGTGGGTACACACTGCAATATGGACATGACACCATGGCTGACAATGTATTCCAGTTTCAATATAACATGACAAGAGTGTGATATTTTCCAGTCCCATGATTCAAGTACCTGCTTTGTGTACTGTATTGTCAGTATCTTCTCACAGAACCCTTGCAGGAAGTACTTTTATAAGTGGCACGGACAGAAAGGTTATGTATTTGAAGACGCTGTGCAGAAAAGCACGGCTTAATTCTAATGGCGTTTCTGAGTAAGTGAAATGCCTCAGATATACCAGATATAGCACATGGATCAGTCAGACATGTAGCTGACAGCATGAGCACTATCTCCTCATGGCAGCATATGAACACACACTGACCATTCACATGATTGAACATTCCCTTGAGTCAACATCCTTTCTTTCTTAATTTGTAGTCCAACGATTTAAGTTTTTCAGAAAAGATTGGATATGTGGTAAAGGAAATTGCATGATGACATAACTTAGAGATCCACAAACAAAAAGAATAGGAAAACAAACATCTCTCTGTAATGGACTTCCTAAATATAGACAGAGTGAACAAAAGATCAGCATAACACTGCATCATGTAACTTGTCTCCTTTATCAGCCCTGTATATTTATTATTCAGGTAGTACATTATCAAAGCCCTCTTTCTTATTACTGTGACTACAAGCTGATGTTGGTACTTATGTTTTCTCGTTAATGTCAGATTCCCAACACTAACAGCTGAAGCAGTCACCATGCTGAAGATTAGGTAAGTAAAGAGAAAGCCGAGAGAATAGACATCATCATAATGAACACAAGGGAAAGGGTTAAAAATCCACTGTGTAGAGACACGGGACACACAAGGCTACATGGCACACAAGGCAGCCACTGTGTTGAGACACATGACACATAAGGCATCCACTGTGTAGAGACATGCAACACACAAGGCAGCCACTGTGTGGAAACATGTGACACACAAGGATACATGACACACAAGGCCGCCACTGAGTAGAGACACAAGACCCACAAGGCAGTCACTGAGTAGAGACACATGACACACAAGGCAGCCACTGTGTTGAAACACATGACACACAAGGCATCCACTGTGTGGAAACACATGGCACACAAGGCCGCCACTGAGTAGAGACACAGGACACACAAGGCAGCCACTGTGTTGAAACACATGACACACAAGGCATCCACTGTGTTGAAACACATGACACATAAGGCATCCACTGTGTAGAGACATGCAACACACAAGGCAGCCACTGTGTGGAAACGTGACACACAAGGCATCCAATGTGTAGAGACATGCAACACACAAGGCAGCCAGTGTGTGGAAACATGTGACACAAGGCATCCACTGAGTAGACACATGACACACAAGGCATCTACTGTGTGGAAACACATGGCACACAAGGATACATGACACACAAGGCCGCCACTGAGTAGAGACACAAGACCCACAAGGCAGTCACTGAGTAGAGACACATGACACACAAGGCAGCCACTGTGTTGAAACACATGACACACAAGGCATCCACTGTGTGGAAACACATGGCACACAAGGCCGCCACTGAGTAGAGACACAGGACACACAAGGCAGCCACTGTGTTGAAACACATGACACACAAGGCATCCACTGTGTTGAAACACATGACACACAAGGCATCCACTGTGTGGAAACACATGGCACACAAGGCCGCCACTGAGTAGAGACATAGGACACACAAGGCATCCACGGAGTAGAGACATGACACACAAGGCAGCCACTTAGTAGACACATGACACACAAGGCATCCACGGAGAAGAGACTACACACAGGACACACAAGGCAGTCACTGAGTAGAGACACATGACACACAAAGCAGCCACTGTGTTGAAACACATGACACACAAGGCATCCACTGAGTAGACACATGACACACAAGGCATCTAATGTGTGGAAACACATGACACACAAGGATACATGACACACAAGGCTGCCACTGAGTAGAGACACAGGACACACAAGGCAGTCACTGAGTAGAGACACATGACACACAAGGCAGCCACTGAGTAGATACAAGACACACAAGGCATCCACGGAGTAGACACATGACACACAAGGCATCCACGGAGTAGAGACACAGGACAAACAAGGCATCCACTGAGTAGAGACATGACACACAAGGCATCCACTGAGTAGACACATGACACACAAGGCATCAACGGAGTAGAGACACAGGACACACAAGGCAGCCACTGAGTAGAGACATGCAACACACAAGGCATCCACTGAGTAGAGACACATGACACACAAGGCAGCCACTGAGTAGAGACACATGACACACAAGGCAGCCACTGAGTAGAGACATGACACACAAGGCATCCACTGAGTAGACACATGACACACAAGGCATCCATGGAGTAGACACATGACACACAAGGCATCCACTGTGTTGAAACACATGACACACAAGGCATCCACTGTGTTGAAACACATGACACACAAGGCATCCATTGAGTAGAGACACATGACACACAAGGCATCCACTGTGTTGAAACACATGACACATAAGGCATCCATTGAGTAGAGACACAGGACACACAAGGCAGCCACTGTGTTGAAACACATGACACACAAGGCAGCCACTGTGTTGAAACACATGACACATAAGGCATCCATTGAGTAGAGACACATGACACACAAGGCATCCACTGTGTTGAAACACATGACACATAAGGCATCCATTGAGTAGAGACACAGGACACACAAGGCAGCCACTGTGTTGAAACACATGACACACAAGGCATCCACTGTGTTGAAACACATGACACATAAGGCATCCATTGAGTAGAGACACATGACACACAAGGCAGTCACTGAGTAGAGACACATGACACACAAGGCACATCATATTGTCAAGGTACACCAATCACTGACACTGGCCCACTGACCCTCAATGGCCGACCTACAGGACTGGATTGCTACACTGGTAACCTACCTGAACTCAGAAAAGAATGAATCTGAGCTCTCCTGCACCACCCACCACTATGGTAAGCCACTGAGGAACCTAGCATGTAACATTCGTCAAGCTGGACACAAACTACTTGTATAAATATAACATGAGAAAAGAAAAAGCAGAGAAGAGTTCATAGAATCATCAGAAGACAGTAAAATCAGAAATACTGAACAGTGCCACCATAGATTGACAATCTCACTGAATCTTTTATCCCGTATTTCAATCCCTCCATTAATCACAATCAAACATGAATCAGTTGGTCACATCAGATACATTTTCCTAAGCCTGATACCCAACAGAATTTTGTTGTCTTTATTGAATGGCATCTGTATCAAGACGGGTGACAGTGCAAGAGGATAGGAAAGGTATGGATTTTCAGTTGTTCTGAACAAAATTTCTTAATCTAGAATATATACTGTAAAGCAAGATACCGAACCAGGTTAAATCTGCAACTGCCTATGTATAAATCATGTTTTCCAAAGTATGCTGGATAATTCCAGAAGACTTGTATCTGACAAGTAAACCAAGCAAGTTTGTTCAGGACATTCAAGTGGCATTACCTTCCATGGAATCTTTCATTGAGGGGTCACTGAATAGGGGTTAAAGATCAGATGAGATCTGATGAGGCATAGAGAACTGCTACATTTGCACATGCTTAGAGGTAAAAGGAAAAACTGCAACTTTAGCTTTTACAAGTTTTGCTGCACAGTAGAACAGGATGTACAGGTAATGCAGCTCACAATGCCTGACCTCACCTTTTCTGTCAAGTAGTAGGTGAGAGATCCATGCTCTAGCACACACCAGCGCTTGTCAAAACCTACAAACAGACCAACATGTGGTGCATCCAGCCAGGGGACATAACACACAGTGTCCATTCTAGGACAAAGCATCATCAACAAGAGATTTCAGTCACGGCACACTGTTATCCTAGAGTTAAAACATACTGTACTTATCGTATTTTCTGACAAACACAAAAACATTACTATTATGATAAAATGTTCGTTTTTTAAAACATGCATTGAAATGCCAACCAGAAAATTCAGGCTCTTATACATAATTTTCTGAACAGAACACTGTACTTTTAGCATAATACATGGAATGTTCACTTACTCTTGTGACTGGGCCCTGTCTTGTTAAGGTATCCCTGATGTCGGACATCCTCTCTCAATCGCCCCTGGTAACAGATGTTGTCAGTACAGATCAGCTCATAAAAATTGAAAATGTTAACATAGCACATAATGCTTTGACAAATATTACAGTTGTTCATTATATCTGTCAAAATTGTAGGATATCATTATGTAAAAATATTAATACTGTACATCGTGTTGGAACATCAATATTAACATGGTACATCATGTACTGAAAAATATTTAGGTAGTACATCAAGCTGGTATGAATAAATGGAAGAATAAAGGCAAATGTAGGAAACATGTCTGAAACACTGCTCACCTCATTGTTTTCAAACATGTCTGATGATGAACCTGGGAAAATAGAATCAATGAATGTTACTAATCAATCTTATGCAATGATATGAAAGTTAATATCTAGATGCATGAATATCACAACAATGCATCACAACATTGTAACTTCTGGCTTTCTGCACTAATAGTTACTTTATCAGAAAAAGTTAAAAACATCAGAAACAACTGCCACTGATTTATAACACATCTGGTGATAAATACAGAATGGGCTTGCTAAAGTATTTCAGTCATGGCATGTGTCATTAAAGTCTGAATAGGTCATAAATGTCTATCTGTTCACCATAGTTGAAGGTGCTGTCCTAGTAGTTCAGGAAGAAAAACCCTCAAACAATGGATACAATGTAAGTGAAGGACATGATTCTGCATGGTAAACTATTGGGGAACTTGTGCCTGATTTAAATTACAAAAAACAAAAACTCTCTTCACAACATACCATCACCTCCATTTTGATACAGGAACTCCTGAAGAAGAAATTTGATTGCAATCATCCACACGTCACATACACAAATCAGCATCATTAAATTAAGAACTTAGTTCTCATTGCTGTTACATACAGAAAAAAGGTCATCCCATCATAGGTCAGGAGGACCTTTCACATGACCTTTCATAAAATGACTTACAAGATCACAAATGTGAAAGTCTGATTGTGTTTTCTAACCAATTTGCATTGAACTGGTTATAATAAGGCGTTCTCAACAATAGTAATTGTCACTCACCATTAACAGCCTCTGTCCTGAGCTTTTGGCAATTCGATAGGCTGGAATGTTAGAAATAACTGCTGTAATTTACAGATAAGCATATCTGCATCTGTATTTAGCTGGTGCTGGAGTTTATCAAGGTCATACTTCGGTACAAACAGATTCTGGAGTCTGAGTGGAGTTTACATACACTGTACTTTTTAGCCCTAATGTTCATTATTCAGCATGAACTGAGTATAAATTTGACTGACCTGTTTGTGTATCCCCTCCAACTTTGTGATAGTGAATCTGAAAACACAACATAAACAAGACATAATGTATTACAAGTTACGGGACCATGTGGTAAACTGTCACAAGAAGTTGTGCTAAACGTCACATGCACCCAAAAAATCAAACAATTAAAACACAATTATCATTCATTCATGACATACAATATACATTGCTGCTTGTAAAAAAACAAATAAACAAAATTACAAGCGTACAATCATGATTAAAAAGTGCTTACTTCCCTCGAAATGACGCCCTCAAGAGAGCGAACCCAGTCATAGCGGGAGGTTGTGCACTTATGTGTAATGACAGCTTCCGATTGGCTGGTTCATTTGCTGATATGCTGAGTGTTCATTGTGTGTACAGAAAGATAATCTGTTTGACGAGTCCCAAGAAATGAAAGATTCTTTATGGATAACAACTTCTTTTATTGTACTTGATGCATATCGATGGATGCCTATGGATTTATATACCGTTGTCAAACAAAATCATATACACTACAGAAGATGTTGTTATCAATACAGAATGTATATAGTAACGTTGTGTTTTGTAAAGACATGTTCTCTGAATTTATGTTCAATCTAATAAAAAATTATCCCAGCAGCGATGGTGAACTAGTGCGAGAAAAATGGATGTAGTTTGTTCACAAGCCACAGACATAAAAACATGTCATGTGTACTAGTATCACATCTGTGTAATTACATAATGTGGCAGAGACAGGACTTGGGTGCACAAGTCATAAATCAATTTATTTTGCTTATGGCGTACAGCCTGATAGGTGTTCAAATTGCATGTGGTCAGTGATTGAAACTGTGTATTGGATGTTGTCCTTAACAGACAGGCAGACAGACATATAGGTGTCGATAAACCAGACATTGAGCTTTCTCTCTTACCACAATCAACAAGGGTTTTTTTTATGTAACGTGTATATTATTTACTTGTTTGTGTACACAACCAAGATTAGACTACTACACACAACCTCATGCTATGGGCATGCATTCTGTTTCAAGCTCTGCGAACCGATTCACTGCACATATGTTATGGGTGCAGCGCAGCACAGCTGTTGAAACCACTCTTTTCCCCAGCGCTGGGTGAAATTTAGTGAATCATTTGAACTCCGATTTTGCAGGCTTTTTTTCATCGCATTTTTTACGACTTTATAGGCTGAATTGGCATTTTTAATGATTTGTTTTGGTAAGTGCAAGCCAAAAGGTATCAGAATTTGCAAAGTTGTGTTTTACGTTTCATGTGACCTTTACGTTGCATCTACAAGTAAGGTTAAGTTGTTATCACAAGTGGGGTTAAGTTGGTAATATACACCGGAAGTGTGCTTCACACCATATACATGTATTAGGTCATCTCTTGATTTCCCACAATAGCCACAATTGAGGTTTTTGTTTTGTGAGGACAGGTGTTATTTTTCACTAGAAAGATCCTTTCTCAGGTTTTACTTTTCATTAGCAAGACATGTTCCCAGATTCTACTTTATACTACTCCTAATTTTATATCAACATCAACATTGAAATGATTTTGTGAGTGCTTGAAATTAATTGAAAAGTATCATTCAAGATTAAGCTCAAATTGCAAATGTTTTCCCTAGCAAGATTGGAACTGCAACTCTCAGCTTTGTAGGCAGACACTCTACCACACGGCTACTTGGCCAGCGAAGGAACTAGGGTTGAATTATCCATTATGGTTTTGGTAGACAATGTAAAACCATCAGGGTCAGTAAAACCTTCGGGGCTCTGGAATTCCCTCCCCCTCCAGTTTTAAATTGTCTACCAAAACCTCGGAGGCATGTTTTCTCCTGTACTTACAACCTGGGCTAAACAGAGATTATTCGCTAGGTCAAACTCTCATAACAATAATTAGCAGCACTGATATGACATGATACGTTTGGGGTTCAACTACATCATTACAAGCTGGGTTAAGCATGGGCAAGAGGGATATGTTTGGATTCCAAGCAAGGGTAAGTATTGATTACACAGAGGGTTCAGAAGTGTAGGTCAGTATATGAGTGTCAAGCAGCTTTGTATGTACATAATGTTCAGAAGTAAGTTTGTAGCATCTAGCAGATACACACAACAGTGGTTATACATGCAAAGTAGCTGTGAGAGAGGAACTTACATCAGCCCCTGAGAAGACGATCTTCACCAGGTTCATGAGTTCATCTGTTGCAGATACCCTGAGCAGTTCCTGGAACAAGACAGTTGGGCATCAATGATTTCAGGCCTTAAACTCTCTAGCTGCTGAACATCTATCACTAGTTGACACTTTTGAGGTAGTTTGGTGCTAAATACAAATTTACGGATGGATGAATGGAGAAAGACATTTATAAGTGCGGGTGGACTCAGAAAGACAATCAGATGGATGTGTGGACAAAGCCATACATTCAATAGGTTGACTGGACAGTAAATAACATCAAATTCTGCTCATTTGTTTGAATAAAAAGGGCCACCTTCAAACTGATGACCAAAACAGCAGACTACTGACACTACAGGACTGACAACAGAGTCTCACTGTTGTCACAGAGGGTCAGAAAATGTGACTAGATAAATCTACACACCAACTGACCCAACTCATCTCATTCACGGCCTAACTGGACCCAATCGGCCCCAATTGGCACGCACTGATCCCAATCCCCTTTGTTCATCAGCTGTGTAGACACAGGACTGACATACAACAGCACCTCTGTGATTTTGCTGTAGGTCACTATATACATTCCACCTTGCCCAAACTGACACCAGCTCACCTCATTCAGCAATCTGGTGTCGGCGCTGGACTGATGCAGACGGCAGAATTTCTTCTCCTTGTATTTAGTGGTGATAAATGTCTTCCTTTCCTCCATGGTGGAGTCAGGGGCTATCTTGTGTTCTGGCAGCAGGTCAAACTCCCAGAACATATTAGAATTAGCATTACCAATTGCTTTCATCAGCTGGAAAGTAACAGAAAATTCATATGAATGACAGTTTACATTCTGAGACTACACTTATATAATTCAAAATGGATGATAGATTGTCGTCACAGCCAAACAGTTCGACAACACGGTCAGATGAAGTAGAGGATATTGGTATGGGATCATTTCAGCAACATAACTCTTAAGCAATGGACATTTGGAGCCTAATCTGCTATGGAAACCTCACAGTGCCATAGTCTAAGTTACCCAGACAGCTGGCTATCATAAAACCAGGACTCCAACTTTAAGGTTTTCAATACCTACATCTTCTTGTTTCTCTATCCAATCTGCTATGGAAACCTCACGGTGCCATAGTCTACGAGGGTTGGCTGAAAAGTTCTAAGCCTCACTGTGAAAAAAAGTTACAAAGTCCACGTTTGTAATTTAAATTTCTACATAGTCCCCTTCCAAGTTCACACACTTTTGCCAGCGATGCTGCAAGGCCCGAATCCCGGTCAGGAAGAAATCTGCTTCAGCTACCCTAAAAAAATCAGTCACAGCGGAAATGACGTCATCATTACTTGCAAAATGGCCATCGGCGAGTTCCTTTTTCATTTTGGGGAACAGGTGGAAGTCAGAAGGAGCCAAATCAGGTGAATAAGGAGGATGGTCAATGAGTTCAAAGCCACAATCGTGGATTGTTGACATGGCCACCACCGATTTGTGAACAGGCACATTGTCTTGGTGGAAGAGGACACCTTTAGCGATCATCCCTCGTCGTTTGGCTTTGATTGCTTCTCGCAACTGGTTCAGTAGATCAGCATAGTATCTGCCGTTGATAGTTTGACCTTTTTCAAGATCATCAATGAGCAGAATACCCCTGGAATCCCAAAACACTGATGCCATCACCTTTCCAGCTGAAGGAACAGACTTGGCTTTCTTCGGAGCTGGTGAATCAGGATGCTTCCACTGTTTTGACTGTAGTTTTGTTTCTGGTTGAAAGTGATGTATCCAGGTCTCATCCATGGTTACAAATCGTGCCACAAAATCATCGGGATCTGCTTCAAAACGACACAAATTGTCAAGGGACGTCTGAACCTGACACGTTTCTGTTCTGCTGTCAAGAGCTTTGGCACCCATCTTGCATTCCTAATTCGTTGGTGATAATATGCTCAACCCTCTCATGAGAGATGCCCACTACACTAGCAATATGTCGAGTAGTCAATCGTCGATCATCCATCAACATATCGAGCACTCGCTTGATGTTTTCTGGAGTGGTTGCTGTTGAAGGCCTTCCTGAGCGTGGGGCATCATCAAGGCTTTGTCTGCCAATCTTAAATTCTGCAGCCCACTTCTTTACTGTGGAAAATGAAGGAGCATCATCCCCTAGAGTGGAGACCATGTCAGCATGTATCTGTGTTGGGGACATCCCTTTCTTTTGCAAGTACTTGATGACTGCCCTGTATTCAGTTTTGTCCATTTCTGATGATTTCAGAGGGTAGGTTTACCAAAAGAGCTGTAGTTGAGATAAAACTATTAGTACGTTTGTAGTTCTTGTGTCTATGATTCACTAAATGATTGTCCTCATTGGTGGCAAACACCTTTCTCTACCTGGTGGGGAAAAACCACTCAGGCTGAGAACTTATCAGCCAACCCTCGTAAGTTACCCAGACAGCTGGCTATCATAAAACCAGGACTCCAACTTTAAGGTTTTCAATACCTACATCTTCTTGTTTCTCTATCAAATACACAGAAGTATTGGATCAAGATGAACAAAGTGATGATCTCACCTCAATCAGACTTGGTGTCCACACTCTTGTGTCCATCCGGAGTGATCGAATCTTGGAGATATTGGATTCAAACATCCGATGTATTCCTGAAATAAATGTACAGTGAAACATATGTACAGTTTGTACAGTTCATGGCAAACATCAACTACTGAATACTGCTGATGGCTGCAAGGCTGCGTGTGCCGTCACGCTCAGCATATTGCCACTGGTTCTGGATAAAAAGAAACAAAGTAGATCTCTTACTGTCCTACACTTAACTTCACATACGTTGTACTTTCCTACACGTAAGTTCTAAAATTGTGTGTTTCAGCACATTTAGAAGCCACATTTTCAGGACACTGTTCAGAATGCACCTCAGCCCTGATGCAGAATACCAACCTGCACAATTCTTGCACACAACGATTCCCAAGTTGATGGACGCCCAGTGGGGATCTGTAAATATGATCACAGCATGTATGTGAGCTTTTACAACCTGACAACACAGGAGACATGGCATACACGACAGCCTACCCTGTCCACTACACAACACTCCTGTGAAGACTTATCCCACTTCTCCCTTGAATACTTCTCTCAGAAGAATATTGTAGGACTCCCGATTGTCTTGGAATTACTGTCAGGCAGGGCAAACACAGAGAGTTAGTTGTCATGTCTGGTAATGCTATCTTGCTATGAGATTGATGAGTCACTGTGTTGTAAAAGATTGGTCAGTGCCACCATGGAAATCACACATCATAGTGCTGACATCTCCTTTGCGAGATATCAGACATGATAGCGTCAACTTCTTTGACGTCGACTCCTAGTCACCTTCAGTTCCCAAAGCTCACATTTTGAGTTGCCTTACCTCTCTAACGTACACAATACATTTCTAAAATTACCACAGACACATAATTCACACTGTACTTTTGAGCACTTAATGATAAAACTATTATGTTGTGTCTCCAGTAGGTGTACAGGCATTACAGCATTAATGTTTGTGTACAGCTCGTAACCTTCAGAAATGTGTACACTGTACACCATCAGACAGCCCATGAGTGCGCTATCCAATACCTTCAGATGTCTGTACAACCCAAATCCTTCAGGTGTCTGTACATCCCACAACTGTCAGATGTCTGTACAACCCACAACCTTCAGATGTCTGTACAACAAACAACCCTCAGCTGTCTGTACAACCCACAACCTTCAGATGCAAGTAGATCCCACAACCTTCAGATGTCTGTACAACCCACTACCCTCAGATGTTTGTACAACCACAACCTTCAGATATCTGTACAACCAACAACCTTCGGATGTAAGTACATCCCACAACCTTCAGATGTCCGTACAACCCACAACCTTCAGAAGTCTGTACATCCCACAACCTTCAGACGTCTGTACAACCCACAACCTTCAGATGTCTGTACATCCCACAACCTTCAGATGTCTGTACAACCCACAACCTTCAGATGTCTGTACATCCCACAACCTTCAGATGTCTGTACAACCCACAACCTTCAGATGTCTGTACATCCCACAACCTTCAGATGTCTGTACAACCCACAACCTTCAGATGTCTGTACAACCCACAACCTTCAGATGTCTGTACAACCCACAACCTTCAGACGTCTGTACAACCCACAACTTTTGGATATGTCTCCTCTTCCTAACTTTATGATAAACGTACAACCGAAGACATTCAGATGGCTTTTCAACCAACAACTATCAGACATCTGTACAACTTGTGTATAGCACCCATACTTTCATACTTACTTTCATCCTCGCAGTCTGCACAAATCTTGTTGCTGTCGTTCTCATACACCTTTATGAGCACCTTTAACCACAGAGTGATTGAGTCAGTAATAAAATCACCATTGTCTATTTCCCCTTCTTAATATTCACAAGAATTACATTTGAATGACTTGTCAAAATTGATTTTTTTGGAATGAGAGGCAATTCTGTTTGTAGTCATCAAAGTTTTTGTAGATGTCACAAGAAAAACAAATTCAGAGTTATCTCCCTTACATTGATTTGTATTCACAAAACACCAGTAATTTCCATGCATCATGTGTGACTATTTTTTATTTGAGATAAAGAAGTCCTACAACAAAGTAAAAAATGAGTTGCCATTACAGCGGTGTACATTCCAATGTACCTCTCTTGTAATTGCCATCTACATTTCAATTTACTAGGATAAGTTTGTTTTAACTATGAGCATGAAATTCAGCTTACACAAGCCAGTACTCACACTATCATCAGCCAGGCCCTGGGCGATCGCATCCTCTATGGCCATCTTCCATGCCTGAGTGTCCCCCGGACTGTCGAAACCCAGTCTGAAACAGACAGGGTGAGTGAGTGAGTGAGTGAGTTTAGTTTTACGCCGCACTCAGCAATATTACAGCTATATGGCGGCGGTCTGTAAATAATCGAGTCTGGACCAGACAATCCAGTGATCAACAACATGAGCATCGATCTGCGCAACTGGGAACCGATGACATGCGTCAACCAAGTCAGCGAGCCTGACCACCCGATCCCGTTAGTCGCCTCTTATGACAAGCATAGTCGCCGTTTATGGCAAGCATGGGTTGCTGAATCTGAAACAGACAACTAGAACCATGAAGATTGACTTCAGCTTGATTTCCCTTGTAGTATTTCAGCAGAATGAAACATGCAACTGTGATGAAAATCTCAACTCATACACTATCCACTACTCACACATAGCATGCATAGTGAGTAGAAAGCTGCAGACGACACTTGGACAAGTCTTTCACAGACGCCAGCTCCATCTGGATCTCATGTATGGGTGAAGACATCCGATAGTCCTGCAAAAAAAGACAGCAAGAAACCTTACAGAAGGGCACAAGGGATGAGGGCACAATGCTTATATTGGAACTCAGGTCACAGGGCAAATATGTATGTATCCCACACCTGGGAATTCCATAAGCACAGGCATGTTGTGGACACATCATATATGATGGTTGAGACGAATCTGTGATCCAAACACACAATCCTGCCATGACTGCGGTACAAGCTGACCTCCAATGATACAACTTTATAAGTTCCTGGGAGAACACATCTGCTAACACAATGCCCTCTATGACACAAACCCCTCAAATGACAATGTGACGTGTTCTGTGTTCTGTGTTCTGTGACTCAAAGCCCTCAAGTGACGTGTTCTGTGACACAAAAGCCCTCAAATGTTGTATTCTGTGACACAAAGCCCTCAAATGACGTGTTCTGTGACACAAACCCCTCAGCTGATGTGTTTTGTGATGCAAAGCCCTCCAACGACAATGTGTTCTGTGACGCTAAACCATCAAACAACAATATGTTCTGTGACAATGTGTTCTGTGAGAGAAAGCCCTCAATGGCGTGTTCTGTGACACAGAGCCTTCAAATGACAATGTGTTCTGTGACACAAAGGCCTCTAATGTAACAATGACTTCTCATGAAACCATGACTTATGAAAGTGAGTTGAGTATTAAGTCTGTGAACGGACAGAAAAGTCAGAATTCAGTGAAAACTTTCAAAAGTATGTAATCATGGTGACAGATAAGACCTACCTCTATATTATTGTAGTAGCACAGAGTACTGCCAGATATTGAAACATAATACTTCTTGGCACCTGGTCCATTCTCAAACTTGATGTAGCCCTGAAACAGAATGAGATGTCCTGTTAACTGCAACTACAGTCTTCAAATCAATGACAAAGGCACACTGTGAGTTCTACATGCAGTCAATAGGACCACTGTCACAAGCATTCCTGGTTCATGGACTGAAAATATCATCACTGGTCTATGATGACACAATGACCCCTAATGCACCCCAAAACGAGTATCAGGAACCAATCAATCACTCCTTACTGACTAACATCAGACCTTACTAAAGAGCATCAGATCCCCATCAAACACTCCTTACTGCCTAGCATCAGATCCCAACCAAGAACTCATTACTAACTAGCATTAGGTCCCATCAAGAACTCCTTACTAACTAGCATTAGTTCCCATCAAGTACTCCTTACTAACTAGCATTAGTTCCCATCAAGTACTCCTTACTAACTAGCATTAGTTCCCATCAAGTACTCCTTACTAACTAGCATTAGTTCCCATCAAGTACTCCTTACTAACAAGCATTAGTTCCCATCAAGTACTCCTTACTAACTAGCATTAGTTCCCATCAAGAACTCCTTACTAACTAGCATTAGTTCCCATCAAGTACTCCTTACTAACAAGCATTAGTTCCCATCAAGTACTCCTTACTAACTACCATTAGTTCCCATCAAGAACTCCTTACTAACTAGCATTAGTTCCCATCAAGAACTCCTTACTAACAAGCATCAGATCCCCACCTAGAATTCCTTACTAACGAGCATCAAATCCCTACTAAGAACTCCTTATTTCTTTACATCAGATCCCCATCAAACTCTCTGTACTTACACATGATCCCCATCAAGCACTCCTTACTAACCACCCTCAGATCCTATCAAGCACTCCCTACTAACTAGCATCAGATCCCCATCAAGCACTCCCTACTAACTAGCATCAGATCCCCATCAAGCACTCCTTACTAACTAGCATCAGATCAGAAACAAGAATTCCTTATTTCCTAACATCAGATCCCCATCAAGCACTCCTTACTTCACACATGATCCCCATCAAGCACTCCTTACTACCTAGCATCAGATCCCCATCAAACACTCCTTACTACCTAGCATCAGATCCCCATCAAGCACTCCTTATGTACACATGATCCCTATCAAACACTCCTTACTCATGATCCCCACCAAACACTCCTTACACATGATCCCCATTAATCACTCCTTACTTCACACATGATCCCCATCAAGCACTCCTTACTACCTAGCATCAGATCCCCATCAAACACTCCTTACTACCTAGCATCAGATTCCCACAAAGCACCATCTGGTCCCTCCCAAGCACTCCTACCTCCTTATCAGGTTCTTCCATCCAGGTTTCGCCACTGTTGTTCATGTGGTTATTCTGCAGCACAAAACAATTCACCACAAAGTGTACAGCACAGATAGACCACACGCTGTCATGGGGACAGTTTCAGGTACAATTTGGTGTTATCAAATTACCGTATCATACTGATAATGTCAGAACATGCATTCTATCACCTATCCATACCTCATCAAAGAACAACTTCACTTGTCACCAAGTTACCTTTTCCACAGTCTCTTAGAATCAAACCAACTCAATTTTTAACTACATACACCAAATGATTTTTCCTTGCAATATGGATCCAATGAATCAATGTTTTATATTCTCATAAAACTTATATAAAAATGATGCTATTTTACAATAAGCATGATGCCAAGAACAACTTAATGGAGATATCTTGATCAGTGAAAGGGGATGTAACTCTAAAGAAGACTCTTAATGGACACACACAGAGAAAATATGGTAGTTTTCCTATAAATCAGGAAATATTTAAAAACTTCTAGGGTGTTTTCTTCCCTTAATGCAACCACCCTTGCCCCATCAATCTCTTCTAAGCACATGATCTCAGTGATCCCTACTCACATTGCGCTCATGAAGGGATATAGCTGCCATGAGGGTCTGGGCCCAGTTCAGACAGTCCTCTGTAGCAGGAAGTAAGAGAACAACAATCAACACATGAGCTACGCTTTCTGAATCAGGAATATATGTTACTAAAGACCAGTGCTCCTGTTGAGTTTTTAAAGTGGCCAAACCTGGCATCTGCTCTAAATACCATACATTTACCATGTCACGATATAAGCACCTAGGCAGACATACCCTCTATTCTCACAGTCCCTGACAGAGAACTGACCAGTGAATGTCCGGGGAAGAATAGGCCTTCAGCAACCCATCTTTGCCACAAAAGGCAACTCTGCTCATCATAGGAGGCAACTCATGTGATCGGGTGGTCAGATTCGCTGATTCGGTTGACACATGTCATCGGTTCCCAATACCATATACCGATGCTGATGCAGTTGATCACTGGATTATTGCTGAGTGCAGAGTAAAACTAAACTCACTCACCCACAGAGAACTACAAATCTAGGGTTGTATTTGCTTCTCCCCATATCTATATATTTCACAACTCTGAAATCATGACAAGCTGGATATAAACAAGGCTGTCCACCTGTGACGCAGGGTGTGACTTGTTTAACCATCCATGACAAGCTGGATATAAACAAGGCTCTCCACCTGTGATGCTGGGTGTGACTTGTTTAACCACCCATGACAAGCTGGATATAAAACAAGGCTGTCCACCTGTGATGCTGGGTGTGACTTGTCTTGGCCTAACCATGCTTCAGCATTGATCCAGTTCTACTACAGAGTGTCAGCTTGAAGGAAGAGAGTCGAAAGTGATGGATATACCAGACTGGGAAACGTCTACAATGCCACTCAAAGAAGTGAGTCTGAACTACCACTCAATGAATTCCCTTCAAAGTGAAAATCTGCACCTACCCAAACCTTCAGCAGCAAACAGGAATACCCGGTCGTTGAGTGTAGTTGTTAACCGGAACTTGAACCTGCTTCTATCCCCGTCCTAAAACAAAGGACATCAAGTATAACAAACTAGCAAGAACATATGGAAAGTTTACCATATAGTGGAAGCTGTCTAAACTGGCTCTCAATGGGACTGAAGACTAGACTGAGATTTAATGCCAGTGTCGCCAACAAACCATGAAAAACAAGCACAACAAAACAAAAGGCATGGATCAGTTAATGTGCAAATGGCGTTTAGAAGTCGAGGAGTTTTCACTTTTTTGTATACATTCAAGGTACACCCACATTAAAACTTGTCATTCATGAGTACAAGAAGAGCATTCCACACTCAGGTACATAAATGGCTTACCCTAAGACGCTCATGACAGGTAATATTTGTTTTCTACAACATTAAAGTACTAGTGGTAACATTTTCCTCCACAATAACCTTCCCCATACCTCAGAATAAATTCAATACTGACTGTCAATGGAAGATTTCTGTGGTTCCTTACCTTAACATCTGTGTCCACCTGCTTCATACAGGAAAGGGGGATAACTCTCCTGGAAATCTGACTCTGCAAGCACCAAACAAATAACAGGTTACAAGAAATCATCACGACTACAAGACACTTAATATTTGAATCCCTGACATTTATGAATTATCTATGAAGAGTTCATCATCTGTGAGTGTAGGTTTAATACTTAAAAAAACCCAGAAAAACAACAGGTCTCAAGTAAACATGTCACATCTTTCTGTAACACTATTATTCAAGGAAATATTTCCAACATCTAAGGGTCTCTGAAACCATGGCAACTAATTACTCCACCCAGTGACATACATGTTAAAAAACCAACAGAAATATGGCTGCATGAGCACCTGCCAGAGATATACTTCTTGTTTTCACAGGCTATGTCCCTAAATCTGGGGCACCTAAATCTCCTGGCACTTGTCAAATGTATTGCTGTTTTAGTATAGTACAAACCTCCACTTCCTCCTAACTACAGCTTAACACACCCTCGTAGGTAAGGAACAGTCTTAGGTCATTACACAGTGTCCCGTGTCTTCATTTGATTGACAGCCACATTGATTTTACCAAATCGTTTGCCACAGAGTGTTGGCTAGGAATGGACTACCTGCCAACGGTGGACATTAACCTGTGTGTACCTGTAAATTGTTTTCCCATACCTCATATACCTTATATGTAAATACCTGCTATACTCATTTATCATCCAAAACTGTGTTCCACGGGAGATATCACTTGTGTCTGATCAGACAATATCTCCTGGGAAATATCCTTTTGACAGTAGATTTTGTACAATGCCCTGACAATGCTACGACGTCATGACCATTAAATGCTATGACATCACTGCACTGCAGATGTAATGGCAGAGCTATGTTCAGAGATGTACATTTTTCATTGAAAACTAATGAAGAATGATTTGGGATGACACATAGGATCTCCCCATCTGTGTCTACTAATATCAATTATGTCAACACGCATTGATAAAGGTAAAGACATCCTCGGCAAGCCTGGGATATTTGTTATTTTGTCAGCTCTTGCTGAAACGCATACAGTCATCCCTCGCCATAACACAGGTCTTGGGGTCCAAGGATGACCCTCCTCTCCCATGTTATTAGACATCCATGTTAAAGTACTTATTACATAATGTGGAACAAAGGCCAAGCAAAATTGTACTTTCCAAGGATATAATACATCTGCTATTTCGTGTATTTCGCCTTGTCAAACTATTACAGTCACTGAACATGAAATGAAAATATATATATGTACGAGAAACTTGCAATAAAAACACTAGATATAATAATTCAATTGTTGTTCCTACTCTCTTACCTGTTATTCAACAAAGCCAGATATAGCAATCAGCTGTGCACAGATGTTTTGGCCCAATGTACCAGTGATTCAGGTAAAAACAATCCAATAATATTGCATCAAAGAGTATCTATTCCATTATCAGAATAATTTATATATCAAGCAGTTATTGTTACATATATATCACATATTGCTATCGGATTAGTATATAATGCATGTTTTCTGAAAACATATTTAACATATCAACGAACACAGGCCGTTACCAGTCTGGATACATATTACGAAGGAGATAGTTTGTCAAGTCACCACTGACTTCGTACGGTACTTGCAACTTTGATTGTTAAATGACCACTTAATTGTAAAATACGATTTCAATGAGTCAATAACGCAAGTGTTGGAATCCATGTCTTATGAGGCTGTAATCTGTTTGTGAAGAATAATGTGAAATTGCTGTTATCGCAGTAGGTGCGAAAAACTGACCGCTACGAATGTGGTCAGCAAAAATTGTATACATATGGAATGAGGTAATGCCATTTCTCTCACAGTGTCTCCATTGTTCCTGTCAACAGTTTTAAAGGTCACATGCAACCAAAAAATTCAAACATAATTACAACACATTTATCACTTATTCATGACATATAATATATACTGCTGCTTTTAAAAAAACAAATAAACAAAATTATAAGCGTACAATCGCGATTCAAACGTGCAATAATTTGTACTTGGGCTTACTTCCCCCCAAACGAAAACCTCGGTAGACCAACCCAGTCATAGCGGGTGGATGTGCACTCAAGTGTAACAACGGCTTCTGATTGGCTGTTTCATTTGCTGATATGCTGAGGGTTCAGTGTGTGTACAGAAAGATGATCTGTTTGATGGGCATTTTAGAAGTAAAGCCAGTCACAAGAAAGTAAGATTCTGTATGGATAACAACTTCTTTTTGTGTACTTGATGCATCGTTTCAGTATGGATTCATACACTGTTGTCAAACAAAATCATACAAACTGAAAGAAGTCGTTATCCATGAAGAATGTATATAGAGATGTTGGGTTTTGAAAATACATGTTCTCTGAATTTGCGCTCAATCCAATCAAATATCATGTCAGTAGAGATGGTAAACTACTGAGTGCCTGGAATCTGTCATTCGTCAAAGTACAAAGCAGGACTTGAAACTGTCAAGAGTTTGCACCACTTTCCGTCAGATCCAGTCATCCGAAAAAAAAGTGAATGCTGTTTGTTTGCAACCCACAGACATAAAAACATGGCATGTGTATCACACGTGCCTCATTATATAATGTGGCAGAGACGGGACTCGGGTAAACAAGTCATAAATCAACTTATTTCCTTTATGTCGTATAGTCTGATAGGTGTTAAGTTCAAATTGCACATGGTCAATGATTGAAGCTGTGTACTGCATGTTGTCTTTAGCAGACACGCAGGCAGACATATAGGTGGGAATAAACCAGACACTGAGCTTTCTCTGTGACAGGGACTGCTTACCACAATCAACAAGGTTTTTTACGTAACGAGTAGATTATTTACTTGTTTGTGTACACAACCAAGATTAGACTACTGCTCACGACCTCAGACGCATGCATACTGTTTCAAGCTCCGCGAACCTATTCACTGCACATGCGTTATGGACGCAGCGCAGCACAGCTGTTGAAACCGGTTCTCCCCCCAGCGCTGGGGGGAATTTAGGGAAACGTTTGAACTCCGATTTCGCGGGCTTTTTTTTCATCACGTTTTTTTCAACTTTATAGGTTGAATTGGCATTTTTTATGATTTGTTTCGGTAAGTGCATACCGAAAGGTACCAGAATCTGCAAAGTTGTGTTTTACGTTGCATGTGACCTTTAATGAATAAACATGGGACTGAGTTGAATCAAATAAAATTTGCTTCAGACACCATAAGTTCTTGGATGACTGTGTTTACCCACGCTATAGCGCAGTGTGTTGCATTAAAGCAAACATTGTAAGTACTCGACTGATGGCATTCTTGTCTTTCATAAGTTACTATGATATTTTGCTGTTGATATGATTATTATTGAGAAAACCCTGCATGCTCTGAGCATGTGAAAAACAATTGTTATGTATGATTAACACTGTCAGTTACCACCTGCACTGAATTTCACTAGTTTACCAAAGCTCAGCAGCAGCATTTGTTGATCAGCTATTTTCGATTTTGTGAAGGGGTGTGGCTGCAGTTCAACTTTTTTTATGGAAGCCATGGATTACCCCTTGGTTTAACCGAATACACCTTTTTGTGAAGAGCATTGTAGCAAGGGATGACTATATACACATGTGATATACTCCTATCTGATACACATATACCTGATACACTTACATATCACACAATCATGTTTGGGAATGAATAATGTATGCATCATTCACAATACTCTACAGCTAAATCCATTACTTGAGCATGCATGTCTGATGGCATATCCCTGGGTATACAGTCAATCACAAGACACCTGGAACACATACCCTGTTATTCACGTAGTACCGCAGGTCTCGTCCATTGAACACAACCCATCTTCTCCTCCAACCTCTGTTGGCTTTCACTCTGGAAGAGACAAAGTGAACAGTCAGCTGTGCTACCATGTGTCACATGTGTTATCGTCACCTATGCTACAATGTGTCCCTGTCACCTGTGCTGCAATGTGTCACTAGTCACCTGTTCTACCATGTGTCACCATCACCTGTGCTGCCATGTGTCACCAGTCACCTGTGTTACCATGTGTCACCATCAACTGTGCTGCCATGTGTCACCAGTCACCTGTGTTATCACATGTCACCATCACCTGTGCTACCATGTGTTACTGTCACCTGTGCTAACATGTGTCACCATTCAGATGCTGTCTTAAGCATGATAGAAACATCCTGTGTGACTTTAGTTTTTTCTCATGACAACAACCCATAAACACTGTCCACATCAGTATCAATTTCTCACAGATGTAACCTCTTGTTTCCAGAATTCTACCCTGAACTGGTGACTCAAACCAATTTGTTTTTTCAATACTTAAAGCTACAAGCCATACACCTGTTCTTGTCTACTTCTGAGACACCCTGTCTTCATGCACATTTTTGTTTACAAGGTCAAATTTATCTTAAAAATACAACATTCCCTTGGGAATTGAGTGAAACAAGAAACACAGGCAAGCCTTTATCTTGTCATCTTATTGTATCTGACTTATAAGACAAACAAAACCAAACAACATCACATTTCCTTCCTTTGCTTATCTTCAACAAAAGCACTGGTAATAACATATCCTTCTTTGTCCTTTTCATGACTGTTGCACTTTATATGTACATTTAAAGAAAATAACAACTTGTCACAATGGAATCTAACTTCCTGTGTGTCCAAGCTTCCTACAACTAATGATACTGTCCCATGTGTCCTTGCTTCCAACAACTAATGATACAGTCCCAATGAGATAGCATTAACTGTCAGAGAAAACACCCGTCTCTGGACCTGGGGAAGCACTGATGCATTAATGTTTAGCACAAGCTTTTATCTCTCTTTTGATACTTTGTCTAGTCCAATAAAAAATGCATTATCTTGCTAAATAGTGAGCTTCTTTTCTTAAAAACTGAGAGGTATTGTAACTTGAAATCATATATTAACACTACATTTATGCAGTAAAGTAAAACGTTTCCCTTTTCACCTCATTTACTACAAAGTCTTGATATTAGGTGTGAGTTTGATATCATAACATTTCACAATCAGTCCTCACATCCACACAACTAGTAAGACTCTTGACATGAGATAGTATGATCTATATGTGACAGATATACCTTGTCTGTACAGAGTTATGCACATATTTATACATTCATGTGCATTTAGAACCTACCACTGAGAGTAAGTCAAGAGCAATCAGTTATTACTGGCATCAACAAAAAACCTTGGGGAAGATGTCTGGTAACAATGTCACTCAAATAATTTGTTGTCTTACAGATTGAAAATATACATGAAAAATACTGAAAAGTCTTCAGCTGTCAGAGATAGATGAGGCTTGGGTGAGTAGGGCTTGACACTGCTGGTAGCAATCAAAAGCAGGTTCACAGCACGATGAGTACATGCTTTGTGACTAGAACACCCCAGATGGGGTTTAGCACAAATATTCAACTACCAATTCATGCCAGTTCTGCAACAGTGCTTCTGTTTAAAGTTGGTGCAACGTATGAAATGATGAAAATTTAGACATTTTCAACTCAGCTTAACCACCAGTATAAACCTAGTAACATAATTAGGGAAAGTTCCAATCCAGGTTCACAGGTTTCTCACACTTTGAACTGTGGCCTCGCCCACGGAAATTTCTCCACTGTTGGCAGAACTCCATCCAGACATTACAGTATGTAGGAGAGATTCATCCATTTAGAAGTACATACTCTATCCAGTAGATATGTATCTGCACATACATGCACGCACGCACACACACATGGACAAATGTGTGCATGTGTGCACGCACACACGCACGCACGCACAAAAGTAAAAACATGAGTACAGTCATGTAGAAAGCCAAGCAGTGTATAAAAATTCACAGATGTAGTCCCTTCATGCCTATAGTTGTCATATTCACATCTCCCATTTCCTGTGCTACTTGACCAACAGTAATTGAATGTACAACTTCAGAAAATGCGCTTCCGATACTAAATGATCTATTTCAATATTTACATGCATTACACAGCTGGAGCATGACCCTTCACTCCCTGCTGGTGATCACTATATGGCTACCATATGAAGTGGGTGGTCAGGCTGTCACATGGTGGCTAGACAGGCAATCGATGTGGAACAGTCAGTTTATTAGTCTGTGATCCTCCACTGTCAGCAAGTTGTTGTTCAAAAACTGGAATATTGCTGAGTGTTACAATGAACAATAGATAAAACAATGGCAATTCAACTGCCTGTTGAATGGTTTCCATTGTCAGTGATGGATTTCACATGAGAAGCCTCCAACTGCAACAGTCCAGCCATGCTCAAACCACCTTGGCTAAACTGTCACAATGTGGGTTCGACTTATTAGTTCTGTCTTCCCACAATGGATGATTCCTTCCTGGTGCTAGTCAGTATCAGATTTCATTTAACTTAATCTGTCATATACAACATGGCTAATTAACTACAGCTACATGAAAACATTGGTGCATTTAAAGTGTGTTAAGCTGTATTCATGTAGGAATGGAAATATCAGCGCCATGTCATCTATGACGTCTTTTCGGACTTCCACTATGTCGACACAACTAACCCTGTTGACAGCGGGGAGATATGGTGCATTAACT
Organism: Haliotis asinina; assembly: GCF_037392515.1. Lineage (NCBI taxonomy): Eukaryota > Metazoa > Mollusca > Gastropoda > Lepetellida > Haliotidae > Haliotis > Haliotis asinina. The sequence continues at coordinate 98,535,847 of NC_090281.1, read as the reverse complement.
GGGGAATCAGCTCGGAATTAAGATGAAGTGTACCTTGACAATGATGAAGGCATAGTTGAGCACAAACATTTTTAGTTGGTTACATAAGACATGACATAAACAGGTAAACATGTATGGGGTGAGCAGAGTTCCAGCTCAAACCCAGGGCATTTCCACAGAGCGTCATTATCCTGCAACAGTCCTGTCTGGCATGCTCTCAATATCAGCACCAGAATCTGGTCCTGTCTGGCATGCTCTCAATATCAGCACCAGAATCTGGTCCTGTCTGGCATGCTCTCAATATCAGCACCAGAATCTGGTCCTGTCTGGCATGCTCTCAATATCAGCACCAGAATCTGGTCCTGTCTGGCATGCTCTCAATATCACCACCAGAATCTGGTCCTGTCTGGCATGCTCTCAATATCACCACCAGAATCTGGTCCTGTCTGGCATGCTCTCAATATCACCACCAGAATCTGGTCCTGTCTGGCATGCTCTCAATATCACCACCAGAATCTGGTCCTGTCTGGCATGCTCTCAATATCACCACCAGAATCTGGTCCTGTCTGGCATGCTCTCATTATCAGCACCAGAATCTGGTCCTGTCTGGCATGCTCTCATTATCAGCACCAGAATCTGGTCCTGTCTGGCATGCTCTCATTATCAGCACCAGAATCTGGTCCTGTCTGGCATGCTCTCATTATCAGCACCAGAATCTGGTCCTGTCTGGCATGCTCTCATTATCAGCACCAGAATCTGGTCCTGTCTGGCATGCTCTCATTATCAGCACCAGAATCTGGTCCTGTCTGGCATGCTCTCAATATCACCACCAGAATCTGGTCCTGTCTGGCATGCTCTCAATATCACCACCAGAATCTGGTCCTGTCTGGCATGCTCTCAATATCACCACCAGAATCTGGTCCTGTCTGGCATGCTCTCATTATCAGCACCAGAATCTGGTCCTGTCTGGCATGCTCTCAATATCACCACCAGAATCTGGTCCTGTCTGGCATGCTCTCAATATCAGCACTAGGATCTGGTCCTGTCTGGCATGCTCTCAATATCACCACCAGAATCTGGTCCTGTCTGGCATGCTCTCAATATCACCACCAGAATCTGGTCCTGTCTGGCATGCTCTCAATATCACCACCAGAATCTGGTCCTGTCTGGCATGCTCTCATTATCAGCACCAGAATCTGGTCCTGTCTGGCATGCTCTCATTATCAGCACCAGAATCTGGTCCTGTCTGGCATGCTCTCAATATCACCACCAGAATCTGGTCCTGTCTGGCATGCTCTCAATATCAGCACTAGGATCTGGTCCTGTCTGGCATGCTCTCAATATCACCACCAGAATCTGGTCCTGTCTGGCATGCTCTCAATATCACCACCAGAATCTGGTCCTGTCTGGCATGCTCTCAATATCACCACCAGAATCTGGTCCTGTCTGGCATGCTCTCATTATCAGCACCAGAATCTGGTCCTGTCTGGCATGCTCTCATTATCAGCACCAGAATCTGGTCCTGTCTGGCATGCTCTCAATATCACCACCAGAATCTGGTCCTGTCTGGCATGCTCTCATTATCAGCACCAGAATCTGGTCCTGTCTGGCATGCTCTCATTATCAGCACCAGAATCTGGTCCTGTCTGGCATGCTCTCATTATCAGCACCAGAATCTGGTCCTGTCTGGCATGCTCTCAATATCACCACCAGAATCTGGTCCTGTCTGGCATGCTCTCAATATCACCACCAGAATCTGGTCCTGTCTGGCATGCTCTCAATATCACCACCAGAATCTGGTCCTGTCTGGCATGCTCTCATTATCAGCACCAGAATCTGGTCCTGTCTGGCATGCTCTCAATATCACCACCAGAATCTGGTCCTGTCTGGCATGCTCTCAATATCAGCACTAGGATCTGGTCCTGTCTGGCATGCTCTCAATATCACCACCAGAATCTGGTCCTGTCTGGCATGCTCTCAATATCAGCACTAGGATCTGGTCCTGTCTGGCATGCTCTCAATATCACCACCAGAATCTGGTCCTGTCTGGCATGCTCTCAATATCACCACCAGAATCTGGTCCTGTCTGGCATGCTCTCAATATCAGCACTAGGATCTGGTCTTGTCTGGCATGCTCTCAATATCAGCACCAGAATCTGGTCCTGTCTGGCATGCTCTCAATATCAGCACTAGAATCTGGTCCTGTCTGGCATGCTCTCAGTATCAGCACTAGAATCTGGTCCTGGTTAGTTAATGTATGATCACATGCACGCCCTCTAATCCCGCGTCAGCCTACTCCGTATTTAGGCACAATAAAGACTGCCCAACTGACTGTTTATACAGTAGTTAACACTCATGAAACCAGAATCGGCTATTTTGGTAACTCCCACACATTCAAACCTTAGAGACTGCCACTGACAACATTACTCTTTAGACAAAATCAAAACAGCAAGTTTAGCTTTCTGACATTTTCACGTCATAAACTATATACATGTATGCTTGTGTTATAGTTTTTAATGTTATCTTTAGTGATGAATAAATAATATGATGACTATCAACACATTATTCAGTTGTATGTTTCGGCACATCGAATGTCATTCTCAGGTTGAAAAGAGAAAAGTTTGCTAAACACTCACTCTGCCGGCATATTTTGCCGGTCCCAACACATGTCAGTTAGGAGGACTTCCACTGTATTTGGATTTTAGAAATATTTGGATGAAGATCGTCCTGAATTAGACACTATAACCGATATCTCCCTTCTATTGATTTGCATTCACAGAACACCAGTAATTTCCATGCATTATATGTGATTCAATGTTATTTGAGAAAAAGAATTACCTCAAAGTATCAAATGACTTCGGCATTCCCAACTTGGGTACATAGAAACGTTACTTGCTTGTAAGCGGGATATATTGAAAACAATAGAAGAGTGGTCAGCTAATCAGGAAACGACAATTATGTGAGAGGTAAATCATACTATAAAATGTACATCTGTGTTGACATATACGCAGATTAATGGCCAACGGTCATTAGAAAAAACTGAACTTGTCAGAATTCTTCTTTTGGATACACCCACAACAGATATGGAAAGGGACGCATATTCCTCACTGGCTACAGAATCTCATGACAGGAACAAGTTTTTTTCATTTAGTGTATTTAATTCTTAAAGGGGTCACAACCCTGACATGAAGCATTAAGAGTTTAGAGAATTTCTAGACACAAATATTATAGCATAATATGTCATGGACCTCTAATCACCTTCAGTCCGCTGCAGCGATCAGATCTCATCACCACCATCAACCTGTTATAACACAGAATGTCTGCTCACTTGCTGTCCAAATGTTGTATGATATAACTTACCAACATTTTAAAAGAAAACCATTACAGGCAGGATTATAATCACACCATCAGTTTGTTCACAATGCAAGGAACACCCAATCACTGGGTGTGCACTTCATTTGGTTTAACTGTCAAGACATTTTCAAAGAAAAACATCACTGAACAACATCTTCATCCAAAGCAAACCCCCATTCTACATCCACAAAGTGACTTTGATGGAGAAAAGTTAATCCTGAGCTATTCACCTTGTGTGATTATCCCTGTCAACTCATGGAGCACACCAACCTCCTTATGTCCACTCCCATAGAGGAAACAGTGGCAGTGAAAAACATTCAGTTACCAGCCGCTGACCTAAAGTTCAGGCCAACTGAGAATAATTCTGTGCAGTGGCCCTCTGTCACATAAATACCTACAGTCTTTTAGTTCCTCATCCGGAAAGTGCATGTGAAGAATTTATGTAGGTACAAACACAATGTAAAAGTGTACAAAGACATTCTCTATTTCACTTTCATGTGATGACTTCATTTCTGGGTTCATGTCATCCTTTCAGCAGATGCACTAAACATCCGTAACAATGTTGAAATGTATGTGACTGAGTGAGTATCTGGGAAAGTAAGAGAGCAGGTGAGTGGGTAAATGGTGGGTGGGTGAGTGATTGAGTGGGTGGGTGGGTAGGCAGGCAGGCAAGTGAGTGAGCAAGAGGAGTGAAATGTGAATGAGTGAAAAAGTGACAGAATACGTTAGTGAGTGAGTGAGTCTAGGCTTCTTCAATGAATGTGTGTGGCAATAATAACATACCACCACGTTTATCTTCTTTCTGTGGATTCAAACCTTAGATGTTGACACGAAGCAACTGGGATATCTCAGAATATTGTGGGGAAACACTTCTCATTATTAGTATGACCATGACAGCATGATAACTGATAACAGTTATAGAACTCCAGAACACCTGCAAACATCCAAACCTGACACATTAACTGTATTCCAATATTCCAGATAGCATCGTAAGATCAAATTCACACCTTTATGCAATGGAATATAACCTAAATTATGTACCTCATGAAAACACACCTCTAATTTGCAATGGAATATAACCTAAATTATGTACCTCATGAAAACACATAAGAAATTAGCAAGGTTAATCACACAATTTTGGTATCAGCACATTTATATTGACAATAAGATATAAAACTCAATAGAGACAGTTAATTACTCAGTGACACCCGACACCTCCATGGGAAGTGCACTAATGACAAACATCATCGACAATAACTTCTTCTATTGTGAGTATTTTGTGTACAATACATATTTTCCTACCACTGACAAGGAAAAGTGATCCACTAGACTTTTCTTGTCAATCCAGTCCATGTATTATTTACAAAACTAAATATTTAAAATACATAAGATAGGTTTGTCATGTAAGGCTGTATCTTAATAACTGAGAGGGTTCTTAAGTTGTGTAGGAGATTATTAATCATATGAATAAGAAATATTTCAAAAAAGAAAACTTGACAGACAGTTAAAAAACAATTTTTATGTAATTTAAACATTTTCAGTGACAGTTGGTAATGTCTTTGAGTGACATTCACATGTGAAAAACATGAATGAGTCAAACCGTGAAAAAAATGCAGCATGGCAGTGGGTGTTTGTCAGGAACAATAATATACCTTTCTTCGGCTGTCAGTTGTTCAATATCATTCGATTGTGTTATAATACAAGGCTAATAAAACGATTTTAATGCCCACAAAGCGCTCGAAGTCAGGCGATCTGGAACAACACCACAAACCGGTTTTGGTTTTGGCTTGAGAAAAGTGGACTCGTCTGCTGTTTAGGGTACCAGGTACGTTTCTGTATATTTACTTTGGCTAGGGTACATTTCTGTATACAGAAAGGTACCTGGTGTACGTTTCTGTAGTACCTGTGCCGAAAACGACCCCTTCAGCCAAACTTGGAATACAATAATGTGTCACCGAGTGTGACCACCAGATCATGTTAGTAAAAACTGACCACCAGATCATGTTAGTCAAACTGACCACCAGATCATGTTAGTCAAACAGACCACCAGATCATGTTAAACTAAGTCAAACTGAAGACCAAATCCAACCAGGATCTTCATGGATAGACGACCACGAAGGGAGATGAACGACAAAGATCATTCTCTAAAACGCTGTCTGTCACATTACACAAGCTGAAGTCCACACATACTCCCCACTAGAGTGACTGTAAAACAGTAAAGTTCGCCTCACTAAGGACAGACAAGCTGATATCTAAGTATACCGGCCTAATTTACACTACTTCCTCAATCCATGCCAAAATAGGAAACTGTGTAAGTGCTGCACCATATCACATTGCAGAGACTAAATGTATCACCGACAACCACTGAATTGTGGGTCAGCTTGCTGGCGACCTTCACACAGCACGCTCTAAAAATTTGGCTGATAATGGTGGTAGACGTAACCCCATCTTTTGTTGGATGCATATTGGACTTAATCCTGACTTAATTCTGAACTCAACAGAGACTCTTCAAGTGGTTTTCAAATCTGGAGTTTCATAAAATCAATAAGGTTGGGAATTTCCTAAGTTTTTCCATCTTTGCCCATCACTTTTGCTACTACCACCCTACTATTACCACATAAAACACACTTTCACCGGACTCATGTTTTACACTTGAGTAAGAAAGTCTGAAGCCACAAGAAACTGATCATAACATTAAAGTCATAACTGTCAAAGCTGAAGCTCATTAACTCCACTAGTGAGGAAAGGTAAAAGCCCAAATCCCCAGAGACAGAATATTAGTCATCCTAACATGGACACTGTGCAGCATTTAGCCTGGCTGAGTCAGTTTATTGTTCAACCATACGAATGGATGACATCACATGTTGGGAGTAAACGATACTGTTTATCACTGCAAACAAGGTGAGTTTCGCATATCTAAATGGAGTCTGAAGGGGGTGGACAGGACATAAGATCTAACCATTTGTTCTGACTGGCAATGCCAACCAGTGTCAAAGAAGCAGTTTAGCAGTTTGACAGTCCAACTTCCCATCTGAAGATGGGGGACATACAACATGGAAAATCTGTGTGACAGGTTCACATTGTGCCATATCTACATTGAAGTATGATAATTACAACTGACAAAACATTTGGCAAAATAATCTCTACATATCGTCACTCTTCGGAAACTGAAATATTTCACAGTTAGATCAGAGTCACCACAACCAACTTAATAATTAATGTGTCAAGAGATTTCTTACAAACCAGCCATACTTCCCTTTTGAGAGGCATTCACAACAATGAGGGATGGCTACAGGTATTAGCTGGGCTTTCTGCACTGAAATACACTTCACTAGTCTCACTTGATTTTAAATGCAATTATCACCTTCTCTTTTGTTCACATCTGTAAATACACAGTTGTAAACAATCTACAGGTGTGGTCTATTTGTGATGGTCTATAAGGGTATCCTCTTTTTATGGTCTACAGGTGTGCTCTGTTATTTTGATGCACAGGTGTGATCTGTATGAATGATCTACTTGCTACAGTCTACCGGTAGGGTCTTATCAGTTTCAGTCTATGGGTGTGATCTGTCTGTTACGGTCTACAGGTGTGATCTACTTGTTAGACAAAAACAGACACATTACACCTGTTGAACATAACAGGTGGACTGGACATGTACAGTCATATCATTCAAAACATACACGAGACAAAAGCGTGACAAACTGAAGCCTCGGGTCAGCCAGTGGCACTATGGTACTCACCCTCCTTGTTTGTGGAGGTAGCCACATCTCTCTGTCTTCTTTTGCTGAAAACAAACAACGGAACATAATGCTACTTAATAGCAACAACAGGTGAAGTAAGGTATTTCCTTTAACTTTCCTCACTCAGAGTCATCAATCAAAGAAGCATTCAATCTGTGAAGATTGTACTGTCCACACACTACTCAGATTCACCACAGCTGGTTTCCTTAGTAACAGCTGACTGTTGTAAGTTTTAAGTAACACATTTAAAAGTTCAAAGTAATGACATAAATTTCACTCTCCAGAGAGACAAGAAAGAGGTACTGGGTACTTGTCCTATTCCTAGAATGTCAACAAGGAAACAAGCATGGGGTTCTAGGGACATGTTCTATTCCTAGAATGACAACAGCGAAACAAGCATGAGATTCTGGGTACTTGTTCCATTCCTAGAATGTCAACAAGGAAACAAGAATGGGGTTCTAGGGACATGTTCTATTCCTAGAATGTCAACAGGGAAACAAGCATGAGATTCTGGGTACTTGTTCCATTCCTAGAATGTCAACAAGGAAACTAGGGACATGTTCTATTCCTAGAATGACAACAGGGAAACAAGCATGAGGTTCTGGGTACTTGTTCCATTCCTAGAATGACAACAGGGAAACAAGCATGAGATTCGGGGTACTTGTTCCATTCCTAGAATGTCAACAAGGAAACAAGCATGAGATTCTGGGTACTTGTTCCATTCCTAGAATGACAACAAGGAAACAAGCATGAGATTCTGGGTACTTGTTCCATTCCTAGAATGTCAACAGGGAAACAAGCATGAGATTCTGGGTACTTGTTCCATTCCTAGAATGTCAACAGGGAAACAAGCATGAGGTTCTGGGTACTTGTTCCATTCCTAGAATGACAACAGGGAAACAAGCATGAGGTTCTGGGTACTTGTTCCATTCCTAGAATGACAACAGGGAAACAAGCATGAGATTCTGGGTACTTGTTCCATTCCTAGAATGTCAACAAGGAAACAAGCATGAGATTCTGGGTACTTGTTCCATTCCTAGAATGACAACAGGGAAACAAGCATGAGATTCTGGGTACTTGTTCCATTCCTAGAATGTCAACAGGGAAACAAGCATGAGATTCTGGGTACTTGTTCCATTCCTAGAATGACAACAGGGAAACAAGCATGAGATTCTGGGTACTTGTTCCATTCCTAGAATGTCAACAAGGAAACAAGCATGAGATTCTGGGTACTTGTTCCATTCCTAGAATGACAACAGGGAAACAAGCATGAGATTCTGGGTACTTGTTCCATTCCTAGAATGTCAACAGCGAAACAAGCATGAGATTCTGAGTACTTGTTCCATTCCTAGAATGACAACAAGGAAACAAGCATGAGATTCTGGGTACTTGTTCCATTCCTAGAATGTCAACAGGGAAACAAGCATGAGATTCTGGGTACTTGTTCCATTCCTAGAATGACAACAGGGAAACAACCATGAGATTCTGGGTACTTGTTCCATTCCTAGAATGTCAACAAGGAAACAAGCATGAGATTCTGGGTACTTGTTCCATTCCTAGAATGTCAACAGGGAAACAAGCATGAGGTTCTGGGTACTTGTTCCATTCCTAGAATGTCAACAAGGAAACAAGCATGAGATTCTGGGTACTTGTTCCATTCCTAGAATGACAACAGGGAAACAAGCATGAGATTCTGGGTACTTGTTCCATTCCTAGAATGACAACAGGGAAACAAGCATCAGATTCTGGGTACTTGTTCCATTCCTAGAATGACAACAGGGAAACAAGCATGAGATTCTGGGTACTTGTTCCATTCCTAGAATGACAACAGGGAAACAAGCATGAGGTTCTGGGTACTTGTTCCATTCCTAGAATGACAACAGGGAAACAAGCATGAGATTCTGGGTACTTGTTCCATTCCTAGAATGACAACAGGGAAACAAGCATGAGATTCTGGGTACTTGTTCCATTCCTAGAATGACAACAGGGAAACAAGCATGAGATTCTGGGTACTTGTTCCATTCCTAGAATGACAACAGGGAAACAAGCATGAGATTCTGGGTACTTGTTCCATTCCTAGAATGACAACAGGGAAACAAGCATGAGGTTCTGGGTACTTGTTCCATTCCTAGAATGACAACAGGGAAACAAGCATGAGATTCTGGGTACTTGTTCCATTCCTAGAATGTCAACAAGGAAACAAGCATGAGATTCTGGGTACTTGTTCCATTCCTAGAATGACAACAGGGAAACAAGCATGAGATTCTGGGTACTTGTTCCATTCCTAGAATGACAACAGGGAAACAAGCATGAGATTCTGGGTACTTGTTCCATTCCTAGAATGACAACAGGGAAACAAGCATGAGATTCTGGGTACTTGTTCCATTCCTAGAATGTCAACAAGGAAACTAGGGACATGTTCTATTCCTAGAATGACAACAGGGAAACAAGCATGAGGTTCTGGGTACTTGTTCCATTCCTAGAATGTCAACAAGGAAACTAGGGACATGTTCTATTCCTAGAATGACAACAGGGAAACAAGCATGAGATTCTGGGTACTTGTTCCATTCCTAGAATGTCAACAAGGAAACAAGCAGGAGATTCTGGGTACTTGTTCCATTCCTAGAATGACAACAGGGAAACAAGCATGAGATTCGGGGTACTTGTTCCATTCCTAGAATGTCAACAAGGAAACAAGCATGAGGTTCTGGGTACTTGTTCCATTCCTAGAATGACAACAGGGAAACAAGCATGAGGTTCTGGGTACTTGTTCCATTCCTAGAATGACAACAGGGAAACAAGCATGAGATTCGGGGTACTTGTTCCATTCCTAGAATGTCAACAAGGAAACAAGCATGAGGTTCTGGGTACTTGTTCCATTCCTAGAATGACAACAGGGAAACAAGCATGAGATTCTGGGTACTTGTTCCATTCCTAGAATGACAACAGGGAAACAAGCATGAGATTCGGGGTACTTGTTCCATTCCTAGAATGTCAACAAGGAAACAAGCATGAGGTTCTGGGTACTTGTTCCATTCCTAGAATGACAACAGGGAAACAAGCATGAGATTCTGGGTACTTGTTCCATTCCTAGAATGACAACAGGGAAACAAGCATGAGATTCTGGGTACTTGTTCCATTCCTAGAATGTCAACAAGGAAACTAGGGACATGTTCTATTCCTAGAATGACAACAGGGAAACAAGCATGAGATTCTGGGTACTTGTTCCATTCCTAGAATGTCAACAAGGAAACAAGCATGAGGTTCTGGGTACTTGTTCCATTCCTAGAATGACAACAGGGAAACAAGCATGAGATTCGGGGTACTTGTTCCATTCCTAGAATGTCAACAAGGAAACAAGCATGAGGTTCTGGGTACTTGTTCCATTCCTAGAATGACAACAGGGAAACAAGCATGAGGTTCTGGGTACTTGTTCCATTCCTAGAATGTCAACAGGGAAACAAGCATGAGGTTCTAGGGACATGTTCCATTCCTAGAATGACAACAGGGAAACAAGCATGAGATTCGGGGTACTTGTTCCATTCCTAGAATGTCAACAAGGAAACAAGCATGAGATTCTGGGTACTTGTTCCATTCCTAGAATGACAACAGGGAAACAAGCATGAGATTCTGGGTACTTGTTCCATTCCTAGAATGTCAACAAGGAAACAAGCATGAGGTTCTGGGTACTTGTTCCATTCCTAGAATGACAACAGGGAAACAAGCATGAGGTTCTGGGTACTTGTTCCATTCCTAGAATGTCAACAGGGAAACAAGCATGAGGTTCTAGGGACATGTTCTATTCCTAGAATGACAACAGGGAAACAAGCATGAGATTCGGGGTACTTGTTCCATTCCTAGAATGTCAACAAGGAAACAAGCATGAGATTCTGGGTACTTGTTCCATTCCTAGAATGACAACAGGGAAACAAGCATGAGATTCTGGGTACTTGTTCCATTCCTAGAATGTCAACAGCGAAACAAGCATGAGATTCTGGGTACTTGTTCCATTCCTAGAATGTCAACAAGGAAACTAGGGACATGTTCTATTCCTAGAATGACAACAGGGAAACAAGCATGAGATTCTGGGTACTTGTTCCATTCCTAGAATGTCAACAAGGAAACAAGCATGAGGTTCTGGGTACTTGTTCCATTCCTAGAATGACAACAGGGAAACAAGCATGAGATTCTGGGTACTTGTTCCATTCCTAGAATGTCAACAGCGAAACAAGCATGAGATTCTGGGTACTTGTTCCATTCCTAGAATGTCAACAAGGAAACTAGGGACATGTTCTATTCCTAGAATGACAACAGGGAAACAAGCATGAGATTCTGGGTACTTGTTCCATTCCTAGAATGACAACAGGGAAACAAGCCTGAGATTCTGGGTACTTGTTCCATTCCTAGAATGACAACAGGGAAACAAGCATGAGATTCTGGGTACTTGTTCCATTCCTAGAATGACAACAGGGAAACAAGCATGAGGTTCTGGGTACTTGTTCCATTCCTAGAATGACAACAGGGAAACAAGCATGAGATTCTGGGTACTTGTTCCATTCCTAGAATGTCAACAAGGAAACAAGCATGAGATTCTGGGTACTTGTTCCATTCCTAGAATGACAACAGGGAAACAAGCATGAGATTCTGGGTACTTGTTCCATTCCTAGAATGACAACAGGGAAACAAGCATGAGATTCTGGGTACTTGTTCCATTCCTAGAATGACAACAGGGAAACAAGCATGAGATTCTGGGTACTTGTTCCATTCCTAGAATGTCAACAAGGAAACTAGGGACATGTTCTATTCCTAGAATGACAACAGGGAAACAAGCATGAGGTTCTGGGTACTTGTTCCATTCCTAGAATGTCAACAAGGAAACTAGGGACATGTTCTATTCCTAGAATGACAACAGGGAAACAAGCATGAGATTCTGGGTACTTGTTCCATTCCTAGAATGTCAACAAGGAAACAAGCATGAGATTCTGGGTACTTGTTCCATTCCTAGAATGACAACAGGGAAACAAGCATGAGATTCGGGGTACTTGTTCCATTCCTAGAATGTCAACAAGGAAACAAGCATGAGGTTCTGGGTACTTGTTCCATTCCTAGAATGACAACAGGGAAACAAGCATGAGGTTCTGGGTACTTGTTCCATTCCTAGAATGACAACAGGGAAACAAGCATGAGATTCGGGGTACTTGTTCCATTCCTAGAATGTCAACAAGGAAACAAGCATGAGGTTCTGGGTACTTGTTCCATTCCTAGAATGACAACAGGGAAACAAGCATGAGATTCTGGGTACTTGTTCCATTCCTAGAATGACAACAGGGAAACAAGCATGAGATTCGGGGTACTTGTTCCATTCCTAGAATGTCAACAAGGAAACAAGCATGAGGTTCTGGGTACTTGTTCCATTCCTAGAATGACAACAGGGAAACAAGCATGAGATTCTGGGTACTTGTTCCATTCCTAGAATGACAACAGGGAAACAAGCATGAGATTCTGGGTACTTGTTCCATTCCTAGAATGTCAACAAGGAAACTAGGGACATGTTCTATTCCTAGAATGACAACAGGGAAACAAGCATGAGATTCTGGGTACTTGTTCCATTCCTAGAATGTCAACAAGGAAACAAGCATGAGGTTCTGGGTACTTGTTCCATTCCTAGAATGACAACAGGGAAACAAGCATGAGATTCGGGGTACTTGTTCCATTCCTAGAATGTCAACAAGGAAACAAGCATGAGGTTCTGGGTACTTGTTCCATTCCTAGAATGACAACAGGGAAACAAGCATGAGGTTCTGGGTACTTGTTCCATTCCTAGAATGTCAACAGGGAAACAAGCATGAGGTTCTAGGGACATGTTCCATTCCTAGAATGACAACAGGGAAACAAGCATGAGATTCGGGGTACTTGTTCCATTCCTAGAATGTCAACAAGGAAACAAGCATGAGATTCTGGGTACTTGTTCCATTCCTAGAATGACAACAGGGAAACAAGCATGAGATTCTGGGTACTTGTTCCATTCCTAGAATGTCAACAAGGAAACAAGCATGAGGTTCTGGGTACTTGTTCCATTCCTAGAATGACAACAGGGAAACAAGCATGAGGTTCTGGGTACTTGTTCCATTCCTAGAATGTCAACAGGGAAACAAGCATGAGGTTCTAGGGACATGTTCTATTCCTAGAATGACAACAGGGAAACAAGCATGAGATTCGGGGTACTTGTTCCATTCCTAGAATGTCAACAAGGAAACAAGCATGAGATTCTGGGTACTTGTTCCATTCCTAGAATGACAACAGGGAAACAAGCATGAGATTCTGGGTACTTGTTCCATTCCTAGAATGTCAACAGCGAAACAAGCATGAGATTCTGGGTACTTGTTCCATTCCTAGAATGTCAACAAGGAAACTAGGGACATGTTCTATTCCTAGAATGACAACAGGGAAACAAGCATGAGATTCTGGGTACTTGTTCCATTCCTAGAATGTCAACAAGGAAACAAGCATGAGGTTCTGGGTACTTGTTCCATTCCTAGAATGACAACAGGGAAACAAGCATGAGATTCTGGGTACTTGTTCCATTCCTAGAATGTCAACAGCGAAACAAGCATGAGATTCTGGGTACTTGTTCCATTCCTAGAATGTCAACAAGGAAACTAGGGACATGTTCTATTCCTAGAATGACAACAGGGAAACAAGCATGAGATTCTGGGTACTTGTTCCATTCCTAGAATGTCAACAAGGAAACAAGCATGAGGTTCTGGGTACTTGTTCCATTCCTAGAATGACAACAGGGAAACAAGCATGAGATTCTGGGTACTTGTTCCATTCCTAGAATGTCAACAGCGAAACAAGCATGAGATTCTGGGTACTTGTTCCATTCCTAGAATGTCAACAAGGAAACAAGCATGAGATTCTGGGTACTTGTTCCATTCCTAGAATGACAACAGGGAAACAAGCATGAGATTCTGGGTACTTGTTCCATTCCTAGAATGTCAACAAGGGAACAAGCATGAGGTTCGGGGTACTTGTTCCATTCCTAGAATGACAACAGGGAAACAAGCATGAGGTTCTGGGTACTTGTTCCATTCCTAGAATGTCAACAAGGAAACAAGCATGAGGTTCTGGGTACTTGTTCCATTCCTAGAATGACAACAGGGAAACAAGCATGAGGTTCTGGGTACTTGTTCCATTCCTAGAATGTCAACAAGGAAACAAGAATGAGATTCTGGGTACTTGTTCCATTCCTAGAATGACAACAGGGAAACAAGCATGAGGTTCTGGGTACTTGTTCTATTCCTAGAATGTCAACAGGGAAACAAGCATGAGATTCTGGGTACTTGTTCCATTCCTAGAATGACAACAGGGAAACAAGCATGAGGTTCTGGGTACTTGTTCTATTCCTAGAATGTCAACAGGGAAACAAGCATGAGATTCTGGGTACTTGTTCCATTCCTAGAATGTCAACAGGGAAACAAGCATGAGATTCTGGGTACTTGTTCCATTCCTAGAATGACAACAGGGAAACAAGCATGAGATTCTGGGTACTTGTTCCATTCCTAGAATGACAACAGGGAAACAAGCATGAGATTCTGGGTACTTGTTCCATTCCTAGAATGACAACAGGGAAACAAGCATGAGATTCTGGGTACTTGTTCCATTCCTAGAATGTCAACAAGGAAACAAGAATGAGGTTCTAGGGACATGTTCTATTCCTAGAATGACAACAGCGAAACAAGCATGAGATTCTGGGTACTTGTTCCATTCCTAGAATGTCAACAAGGAAACAAGAATGAGGTTCTAGGGACATGTTCTATTCCTAGAGTGACAACAGCGAAACAAGCATGAGGTTCTAGGGACCTGTTCTATTCCTAGAATGACAACAGGGAAACAAGCATGAGGTTCTAGGGACCTGTTCTATTCCTAGAGTGACAACAGCGAAACAAGCATGGGGTTCTGGGTACTTGTCCCATTGCTAGACTGTCAACAGGGAAACAAGCATGAAGTACTGGGGAACAGCACCTAAATGGGTAACATGAAGGCAGAAACTAGTCCTTTTTCAATACCATAAGACTTGATTTCCAAGGTATCCATAAGATCAGTATATGGAACTTATAAATCCCTAGAATCCTACCAGTTCTAAAAATTCCATGACAAAAATACATCAGGATTTCTTAATGCATTACTTTCTCAACCAGACAGATACATAACAAGAGACATGATAGATCTCACCATTCTGCTGCGTGAATTGTTGAGGACAGACCTAGCTCACCATGTTACTGATGCACTAGTCACCAGGCCATTGAGTAAGGCATTTCCTGATTCATACCGCCAACAGGAAATGGTCATGGACTTCATTCACTAATTAACAATGGCATTAATAGCTCATCATTACACATACCATCAAAACTAACAGAGTTTCCACTCGTGTGTGATTCTGAATCATAAAAGTGAACCATATTAAGTTCGCCATCTTGAAGTAAGCGAACATTTGCACTTGAAGGGGGTACCAAGTGTCAGGAAGGGGGATCCTGGTTTGAGTTTGGGTAAGAAGCATGGTGATAACACACTTTCAGTCTTCCAGTACTTGAGCACCTTGTAAATAACACTAAAATGTGACAGACCACACACTTGAAAAATCTTATGATTATTAAAGGTTAATCACACAATTTTGGTATCAGCACATTTATATTGACAAAAAGATATAATACTCATTAATAGATACAGATCCTTACTCAGTCACACCCGACACCTCCATGGGAAGTGCACTAATGACTCTTAGAAACTGAAAGGAAACATCAGCTGTCTGATGATGCACAAGTCCAATAGTTACTAGGGAACAAGTTCACTGGAGATCTATATATCTAGTGGTCACTCTTCTAAGAATAGTGACAGAAGTGGTTCGGTTCTGGGCACTAACAGGTTAAAGATTTTAATATGAAATGTCAAATTCCATAGAAATAGTAACAGAAGTGGGTTGGTTTGATGACAAAATATCTCAAGTTCAAATCTTTCAGTATCAGACAAAACAAATGTTAACTTACTGATGATTGCCCCGGAATGATAGGCACTGACGCCCCACCAGAAATTCCAGTCTGCATGGCCCCATTCCGGTCGAGCGTGTCTGTACTGAATGGTTCATCGGAGCTATCACTGCTGTCCAGGCTTTGCTCTGTAGCAACAAAATTAAGGTTACATCAAAGTAGTGATAACATCAACAGTACTGAGGTCAGTATTAATCATTAATCTGCTTTACTGAGTCAAACAAACATATCGAAGGTCGCATGAGCTAACCTTTCAGCAACCTATGATAATCAAATCAAACACGAGTCAGATGAACAGAATTAACAAATCAGACAATGGCTACTAATTAGCATTTGCCAGTCATTCACACACATCTCTCGGCTAAAAATTCACAAAATCCACATAGACCTTTCAAGGTCAAACATATATATATGATTGCCGTATGCTTAGGTGTTTCTGATGAGGTCGTTACTATTATCTATTAGATGACTTGCTGGAAATGGAATACTGGCAAAAATGTTATTTTCGACTAAAACTGTATCAAGGTAAAAGTTCAGATAGTATGTGTGAATGATAATTTTCGCAATTTGGTAAGTTGTGTTCTCATTGGTCAATTCCATAACTTGGCTGACATGATTTTCTTCTAGGTGAGCGAGTGAGTGAGTGAATTTAGTCTAACGCCGCACCCAGCAATACTTCAGCTATATATGGAGACAGTCTGTAAACAATCGAGACTGGAACAGACAATCCAGTGTGCAACTGCATGAGCAGCGATCTGTGCACTTGGGAACTGATGACATGAGTCAAGCAAGTTAGTCAGTCTGACCAATCCCGTTAGTCGCCTCTTACAAGAAGCATACGTTACTGAGGATCAGTTTGAAACCCGGACCTTCAAGAGTCCTTCTACAATGGGGTTACTTGGACTGTGTCAGAGAAGTTAAAAGATCACCAAGACTGACCTCTGTGGTGAGTGTGTTAGATCAATAACTTTATGTGTTGGTAACTGTGTCCTTTGTATGTGTGTGTTCACGAATCTATTTCATTGATAGAAATCTTAAGCAGTCATGACTCTATTGGAACACAATAAACTCTCACAAAAAATATATTTAGAATGGTGTCTACAATTTGAACATGCTCATTATTACACTGGAAGCATTTGTTTAATTGATTCTTCTGACAGTCTGCTATGCAAGGGAACATCCGTGAAGACATCAAGAGAGTATAAACTGTTACTCAATGTCTCAGTGGTCTAGTGGTCCAAGCGTTCACTTGGTTTGATTCCCCAAATGGATACAATGCATGAAGCCCATGTTGATGGACTATTGCTGGAAGCAGTGTAAAACTCACTCACTTCATACACTCACAATGCAGCATGGTAAACAACACTTGTACCAACAAATAAATTTATTTCACAGTGCTAAATAAAATATCTCCTGAGAGATGTAATGATGGCTTAAAATACACCAGAATCCATCCAGGCTTTCAAAAGCATTATACTCCTGTGTAAGTAGGAAAGAGGACTCTGTAGTACACTAGCCAACAGCTGTCAACCTGCTTGCGTGCTATAGGCAGTCAATATCAGCTTAAGGCTGTACACCAAGGTTGACTGTCACATGATTTACACCAGTGCGATCATGCTGCACAGCTACACTGTCCCTCCATCATAGTAGGTCAACACAGATAAATCTTTACCTTCCAACAAGGACGTCACATGAGGTCAGATAAGCAACTTTATGTATGTGAACACACTGTGTTTACCAGATATACACCTTACTCCCAATGATCAATGTCTGATCTTACTCTACTCAGTCCTTACAAATGTCCCTTACTGAGCTACCAACAGCTATGTCCAAGCAAACTAGAGCAGAGAGAATATGATCTGACTAGAGTGAAAAAACATGAGTGAGTCCAGTTTTAAGCTGCACTCAGCAATATTTCAGCTCTACCGAGACAGTCTGTAAATAATTAAGTCGGGACAGATCTCCACTTCAGGCTGATAATATGTACAGTTCTCACTGCTGTGCATCTTACCTCATCATACCTCTTGATAGATACACTTGAAAATGTCAGTTTTGAGCGATTTGTGCCGAAATAATACATTTGCCTTTGTACATCATGTGACATCACTACTGTCAGTTGTGACCCAGTTCTGGCCATGTATCATACTGCATTTGCACGAGGGACGTGCTTTCTTGGGGGTAATGTGCAGCCCGTGAATGTTGTCAAACACATCCTCGTGGGTGCATATGATATTGAAGCCAACCATGGTCTTCACACTTTGGAAGAAGTGAGAGATTGCTTAATAGCTGAAATGCATGATGTCAAATCAGACCTATCATCACAGATTGCCACCTTAAAAGCTGAAATGATATCAGTCGGATCGAGATGTGATCAGCTTTTAGAGCTTGAACATAAATGGGTTGATTGGAAAGAGTGATGATATCAGTTTTGTTGGTTACATTTTCACATTATATGTTTGATTGAGACATTTGTAACCAGCATCTCCTTCAGTTGCTTGGATGGCTATGATGTGTTTTATAGTCCTGCTGTCAAATTGTCAGATCACAGTAGACTCTCAGGCAGCGTGTGCGTTTATATCCACCATTCTCTTAGAGACATGTATAGATAACTAACATCTAATATTGATAATTTTATTTGTATCAAATTCTCAAAGGAATTGTTTTCACTTGATAAAGGTATTAATTTGATGAGTACATACATCCCCCCTATTGGTTCAACGTACTATAAACATACGAATCACAAATGTAATATTGAACATCTGGAGCAATATCTACTAGCGAACCTCCATGACTTTGCTGAATGTCACACTGTTATCTGTGAATGGATAACACATTTCAAGACAGTTTTTTCTAATGATGCTGTTTTCCCAAGTGATAGTTATTCCTGCGATGATGATATTATTTCTTCGAATGATTATAACACTGTTCATCAAATGATTTTGGATACACAAATTTCAGTGGATGAGATCAAGAAAGCTATCAATAGTTTAAAGAACAGAAAGGCAGCTGGTCACGACAATATTATAATCGAAATGGTTAAATGCTCTCAAGCCGAGTTGATGCCCTTTATCCATAAGTGTTTTAATACTGTATTTGAAAGTGCTTTATTTCCAGAAAGCTGGTCTCAGTCAGTTATCATCCCTATACATAAAAAGGGGGCTCAAGACATTCCAGATAATTATAGGGGCATATCTTTAATGAGCGTTATTGGGAAAATATTTACAACTGTTTAAGTAATAGAATCACATACTGGTCAAACCTAAGAAATTTAATCCCTGAATGCCAGGCAGCTTTTAGAAAAGATTATTCAGCTACTGACCCTATCTTTACACTATATTCGATAATACAAAAGTGTCTGTTGCGTAATAAACATAAACTTTATGTTGCATTTGTTGACTCTAAGAAAGCTTTTGACTCTGTGGATCGCTGGAAATCATGGCACTGCTTATGAAAGTCTGGTTTACATGTGAAAATGCATTTCAAAATCTATGTATTTGAATATTAAATCGTGTTCGTTGTGGTGGTGATGTCACCGATTTTTTCAACTGTCCCATGGGAGTTCAACAAGGGTGTATTTTAAGCCCTATATTGTTTTCTTTCTTCATAAGCGAACTGTATTATGATATTTCTAACTGAGGTAAACATGGGGTGCAAATGTTCAGAGATATGATTGAAATCTTTATCCTCCCTTTTGCTATTGAATATTTTGGAACATTATACAAATGAATGAAACTATTTGTTAATTCTGACAAAACAAACACGGTTATCTTTACAAGAGGTGGGCCTGTCACCTGTAAAGAAAAATGACTTCTGAATGGCAAAAATGTGTCTATTGTTAATCAATATACCTATCTTGGACTTGTGTTTTCCCATACCATGAACTTTACAAAAAGTGTTATAGATCTAAAATCTCGTGCTAAGAAGGCTCTTATTAAAGGTCACATGCAACGTAAAACACAACTTTGCAGATTCTGGTACCTTTCGGTATGCATTTACCGAAACAAATCATAAAAAATGCCAATTCAACCTTTAAAGTTGAAAAAAACGCGATGAAAAAAAAGCCTGCGAAATCGGAGTTCAAACGTTTCACTAAATTCCCCCCAGCGCTGGGGGGAAAACTGGTTTCAACAGCTGTGCTGCGCTGCGCCCGTGACGCATGCGCAGTGAATAGTGCGGAAAGTGGTGCAAACTCTTGTCAGTTTCAAGTCCTGCTTTGTAGTTGGACGAATGACAGATTCCAGTCACGCAGTAGTTTACCATCTCTACTGACATGATTTTTGATTGGATCGAGCGCAAATTCAGAGAACATGTATTTTCCAAACCCAACATCTCTATATACATTCTTCATGGATAACGACTTCTTTTAGTGTATATGATTTTGTATGACAACAGTATATGAATCCATACTGAAACGAGGCATCAAGTACACAAAAAGAAGTTGTTATCCATACAGAATCTTACTTTCTTGTGACTGGCTATGCCCATCAAACAGATCATCTTTCTGTACACACAATGAACCCTCAGCATATCAGCAAATGAACTAGCCAATCGGAAGCCGTTGTTACACTTGAGTGCATATCCACCCGCCATGACTGGGTTCGGTCTCCCGAGGGCTTCGTTTCGGGGGAAGTAAGCCCAAGTACAAAATATTGCACTTTTGAATCGCGATTATATGCTTATAATTTTGTTTATTTGTTTTTTTAAAAGCATCAATGTATATTATATGTCATGAATAAGTGATAAATGTGTTTTAATTGTGTTTGATTTTTTGGTTGCATGTGACCTTTAATGTTATGGCAGTTTCCCAGAACTTTAGAATTTTAACCCCGAAAATATGCTTTAAATTGCTTGATGCACAAATCCAACTGATTATGCTCTATGGCTCTGAAATTTGGGGATTCCGAAGCTATGAATCTTTGGTGAAAATACACCTTTTAGCGTGTAAAAGATTTTTAAATGTAGTGCAAGCAACGCCAAGTTGTATGGTCTATGGAGAATGCGGTAGGTATCCGACATATATAAATTCACAAATCAGATGTCTAAAATATTGGCTAATGGAATTACCAACAAAGAATCCCAAAACTAGCTTATAACATGCTAGTATTTTTAGATGCTAGGGGTAAGACAACATTGGCATCCCATATTATAGACCTTTTGTTTTCTCATGGGTTTGGATCTGTGTGGCTAAATCAAACAGTTGGTAATATTAATCTATTTCTTGAGTAATTTCGAGAACAATCTGTTAGCATGTATCATCAAGAGTGGCAGTCCTGTTTAGACAATAGTTCAAGATATCAACTGTACAGATTGCATAAGAGCTTAATTCAACCTGAAATGTATCTATCTGTATTGACATCTAGAAATACCAGACGCTTATTTGTCAATTTTCGATTGGGCTTATTAGACTTATCAGTAAACAAGGGCAGACAACTTTCAATAGAGAGACGGTTAAGGATATGTCCACTATGTAACTTGACCATAGAAGATGAAATTAACTTCATTTTTGTATGCCCATATTATGTCGATTTAAGGAAAAAATATATCCCAGATAACTACTTATTAAAATATCCCTCAACTGTTTCCATTCTATGCTCCAGAAATGAAAATGTAATACGTAATCTTGCCCTCTATGTAAAACATGCTGTTATCCTTAGAAGCAATAACTCATCTGAACTGTAATTTCTTGCGCGAAATGTCTGTAACATGTGCTGATAATACACCTGTATTACTTGTATATGGGCCGGAGGCCTTATGTACAATAAATACCTTTGATTTGACTTTGACTTGACCAGACAATCCAGTGATTAACATCATGAACATAGACCTTCGCAACTGGGATACAATGACATGTGTCAACCAAGTCAGCAGGCCTGACCACCCAATCCCATTTATCATTATTCAAAAGTCACCTCTTGCGACAAGCATGGGTTACTGAAGATCAAATCTAACCTAGATCTTCACAGGTTGAAAAGACAAAGTGAAATAGAGCTTAACATCTTGTTCCTGATTATTGTATTTGTATCCTGATACCCAAGCACATGTACATGATGTATGTGTGCTTGTGAACTTCTGAAAGTTACAGTGTCCAATGCGTGCCAGACTATGTTTTATCATTTTCACTCTAAGAAAAAGGCAGGGTGACTAATGCTCCCTTCAGCATGTGTTGGTATGATGACAGGGAATTAATCCAATAGCCCTTCTCTCTCCAAGCATCCAGTATATCAGTTGGACCACAGGATGTGTAAAATCCCCTGAAAACATAGGCACACATGGCACTTATCTGGATCTGGCTGAGAAACAAAACCAAAGTCTAACTCATTACCACTGGACCTGCATGTTTGTGACGGTTGGCTGAGTATGGACCAGACAATACAGTGATTGACATCATAAGCATCATGTCCAAGACAGATGACATCCATCAATCAAACCTTACCACCAAATCCATTAAGTTGCCTCTTGCAACATGGATTCACCACTACAGGCTTCAGTGTCAGTGTGTTAATATTCATGTTTTTAAGGAAATCGTACAAACCACAGGTTTTATTTGTTGCGAAGTAGTAGTCCCTTCATAAGCAATTTCACAGACAGTCAAGAAAGAATATTTGTTTGCAGTGATGTTTCTGAATCATCATACAAAGGGTAAGAAGTTCCCTTGCCTGATACCCACCTGAATATATACTGGAGATGGAATGTTGGTCATTGTCATGGATACCAAAGGTGAAGGAGAGGTCATTTTTACTTTCATAATCTGATGCCATCGCTTTTTAATGGATGCACATGTAACATGAATATCAGGGAAGCTTTCTCATTATGAAACCAGTGCTCAGCCAATCTACATCCGTGTTCCTGACTTCTCCCACAACACTTGATAACTTCACGCTTTGTTGTAAATTTTAACACCTCTCAGGTATGACAAATCACATACTGTCTTGATTCAAAATAGAAAGTTTTTCCATACTGTTTCCGCTGGATTGTACTATTTTGATGCACCATATCACAACACTGACTGAAAGATGCACTCTTGCTGCAATGTACATATGTATATCTTCTCAGCCATGCATTAGCACTATCAGCTCTGTCATACTCTGGAATGCTACCATGGATGAGACTTCCTTTCTTTTTCAAACACACACACTGAAAATATCAATCTTCACACAGCTGTTGCTGGAAGAATATCCACCATCCCAAATCTTACTCCCAATCACAAGTGTTGGTGGTCTAAAATTGGTCACAAATCTGGATGAGTTGTTCCACAATGGGCTAAAAGACTGCCGAATCCACCAGCACAATGACAAGTTGCCATGGTGACTACCAAAGTAGTTCCTTTAAAAAGTCTTTCCTCACAGCAATGCAATATTAGCAGAGTGTCACCACAAAATGGCCGCAGGCAACATTCAGGTGAGTAGCGCCCATACTGGTCCACATTCAAAACTGTCAAGTCAATTCCTGATAAACGATCCTTCCCGAGATAACACCACAGCTAAGTATATACTTATTACACCCTGTCATTTTGTCCGACAACTGGCTTTCAAATCTAACCAATTGTTCACAACAATCCTGCCATCCTTCCTCAACTACATAGTTTCACTGCACTAAGGATATCTTCCTGTTTGTAGATATAAACATGTGCTGGGTATCTCCTTGGTACTACCATCCCCTCACTGTCAAACACTACTTGTATTACACAGACTGACTTTGTTGTGTCAGAGACCATCAACACTTGCTGAGGTCGTGATGCAGTCCGACAGCTCACACTCAAATATCCCAGCGTACCTGCATACCTTCCATATCAGTTACAACAATGGCTTCTAATATGTGCTACCGTAAAGCACTGTCCTAGGACCCGTTGGTTTACGCAGCTGCTTAACTTCAGATACTAGTACATTTTGGGGTTCTGTCACATGGGTTTTTTAACTCCACTCTGTGGGTGAGGAGCCTGATCACCACTGATCTAACCCACCCAGCCTGTCTCCCTGGACTTCAACTCCACAAAATGGAAGTCTGACAACTGGTAAGCAAGTCCATGCATATTTCCTCCCTTGGCCAAAAGTAAAGAATACATAAGGTCATCTAGACAGTGGTCAAAGTAGGACCAAGCAAGTCTACAGTACACCAATTAATATATGGCATTGAGTGTCTTATTATGTTGATTTGTGTGAACTTTGTTATCACATAGATTCACATGAGGCAGCAAGTCTTGATTATCTAATTGCAGACATTGGGCTTGAAACATACTTGAAAAATATCAGTTTGTGTGAAAATCATATGCCAGTGCACAGCAAAATATTGCAGTTCATCAGAGACTCAGAGTCTTTATTTCATGCATGATGGCTAGGAAGGCCAATGGTACAATTACATAAATAATTCAAACATAATGGTTTGTGATACAAGCACAATGTTTGCATTATGGGAATTAAACAGTTCAGTTAAATAAGGCATCGATTGGTTGTTGAGATGTTGCACAAATATTTACTATGGTATCCACCTTTCTATATCACTGTACAGACATTTACTGTGGTATTCACTGTTCTATATCACTGTACAGACATTTACTGTGGTATTCACTGTTCTATATCACTGTACAGACATTTACTGTGGTATTCACTGTTCTATATCACTGTACAGACATTTACTGTGGTATTCAATGTTCTATATCACTGTACAGACATTTACTGTGGTATTCAATGTTCTATATCACTGTACAGACATTTACCGTGGTATTCAATGTTCTATATCACTGTACAGACATTTACTGTGGTATTCAATGTTCTATATCACAGTACAGAACTGTACAGACATTTACGGTGATATTCAATGTTCTATATCACTGTACAGACATTTACTGTGGCATTCAATGTTCTATATCACTGTACAGACATTTACTGTGGCATTCAATGTTCTATGTCACTGTACAGACATTTACTGTGGCATTCAATGTTCTGTATCACTGTACACTATATCACTGTACAGACATTTACTGTAAGTATTCAATGTTCTATATCACTGAACAGATATTTACTGTGGTATTCAATGTTCTATGTCACTGTACAGACATTTACTGTGGTATTCAATGTTCTATGTCACTGTACAGACATTTACTGTGGCAATCAATGTTCTATATCACTGAACAGACATTTACTGTGGTATTCAATGTTCTATGTCACTGTACAGACATTTACTGTGGCATTCAATGTTCTATATCACTGAACAGACATTTACTGTGGTATTCAATATTCTATGTCATTGTACATTTTTACTGTGGCATTCAATGTTCTATGTCACTGTACAGACATTTACTGTGGCATTCAATGTTCTGTATCACTGTACACTATATCACTGTACAGACATTTACTCTAAGTATTCAATGTTCTATATCACTATACAGACATTTACTGTGGTATTCAATGTTCTGTATCACTGTACAAACATTTACTGTGGTATTCAATGTTCTATATCACTGTACAGATATTTACTGTGGTATTCAATGTTCTATATCACTGTACAGTTCTACATCACTGTACAGACATTTACTGTGATATTCAATGCTCTATATCACTGAACAGACATTTACTGTGGTATTCAATGTTCTATGTCACTGTACAGACATTTACTGTGGCATTCAATGTTCTATGTCACTGTACAGACATTTACTGTGGCATTCAATGTTCTGTATCACTGTACAGACATTTACTGTGGCATTCAATGTTCTGTATCACTGTACACTATATCACTGTACAGACATTTACTGTAAGTATTCAATGTTCTATATCACAATACAGACATTTACTGTGGTATTCAATGTTCTCTATCACTGTACAGACATTTACTGTGGTATTCAATGTTCTGTATCACTGTACAGACATTTACTGTGGTATTCAATGTTCTGTATCACTGTACAGACATTTACTGTGGTATTCAATGTTCTGTATCACTGTACAGACATTTACTGTGGTATTCAATGTTCTGTATCACTGTACGGACATTTACTGTGGTATTCAATGTTCTGTATCACTGTACAGACATATACTGTGGTATTCAATGTTGTGTATCACTGTACAGATATTTACTGTGGTAGTCAACCTTCTGTATCAATGTACAGATATTTACTGTGGTAGTCAACCTTCTGTATCAATGTACAGATATTTACTGTGGTAGTCAACCTTCTGTATCAATGTATAGATATTTACTGAGTGTGTGATATGCTCCATTCATCATAGGACAGAGATATTGGCAATGTAATGTCAAATATTAACTTACTCCTCACCCTGTTAAGTATTATATAAAATGTGTCATAGTTCAACAAGGTTTGTCAGCTAGAAGTCAACGGTGATTGAAACTTGTGTATGGTTTCAATAACTTCCCCACTGGTACTTATAGTTGTAGATACTGCCATTCCAAAAGATAACTTACACAAAAATCTGTTCCTGCACATACATAAATGTGAACTCTACAGTTTGTGATGTGGTGAATCAAATTATTTAGACAGTTTATTCTGATTAACATAACACCATGGTGAATCAGTACTCTGTTGAAACTCGAGGTACAACAAAAACTGTATTGTCATCAGTGACCAGGGACAAACTTCCTCCCCCAGCAGGGACAATGTATGGAACACAAAACCTGCCATCATGTACATCCTGTGTGGTGACGCAGGGTCGCCTACGTCATCAGAACACAACCACATACACATCATGAACGAACCTCAAACCATGTACACAGCTTATCACCAGTACACAACTAGATACACACCATGAACAAACCTCAAATCATATGCATAGCTCATTAAAAGTACACCACTACACACAGACTATGAACAAACCTCAAACCATGTACAGTCAGACCTTGAACACCGGAATTCAAATATCCAAATAACTCGGTTTCCGAACATTCTTGTCAAAACACAAATTTTTCTAGAGACAATTTACCTCATATATCCGAATGTTCGGTTTCCGTATCCAAACGGTCAATTTTGCTAATGAAACATCAAAATGTGTACAAATTTGCCTCGTTATATCCGAACACCAAAGCTGACATCGGCAAGATGTTGGATGTTTACTGCTTATTAAAAGTGATCACTACTCTTAACTTTGTTGTCGGCGAGATATCGAAACACGAAGTCTTTCATGTCTACCGCTTGCCAATTCATTGTGTGTCTAGCTAGTTAATTTATTGTTTATTGAAGACATGATAATTCAACAGTAACTGTGAAAATCAAACCATTTGTTATTGGCAAATCCCGTCGGCCGAGATGTTTTGACAGTGGTTTCAATCCCGAGACCTACGCCAGATACAAAAACAACACTAAGGCGTGGATGACACAGATCTCTTTCATGATTGGCTGCTGTTCTTTGACCAACCGATGAGGTCACATGGAAGGCGGGTGATACTGCTTCCTGACAATGCGGCGAGTCACAACTGCAAGAATCTTAAACTGACTAATGTTACTGTCCATTTCTTGTCACCGAACACAAAAGTACACAACTACAGACAGACCATGAACGAACCTCAGACCATGTACATAGCTTATCACCATTACACAACTACTTACAGACCATGAACGAACCTCAGACCATGTATATAGCTTATCAACATGTGTATCTCAATAACATGGCAAGAAGAATGAAATATTTGCTTATTTACACATTTACTTGTTTTCATGTTTTGATCATGTAGAACATTAGCACCTTTTGTATTTTTCAGTCATGAAAACTTCTCAGAATCTTCTCTCTAAAGTCTGATGATATTTCAGGAATATGGCAGAT
This sequence comes from Haliotis asinina, assembly GCF_037392515.1. NCBI lineage: Eukaryota > Metazoa > Mollusca > Gastropoda > Lepetellida > Haliotidae > Haliotis > Haliotis asinina. The sequence continues at coordinate 98,507,964 of NC_090281.1, read as the reverse complement.
TTGAAAGTATAGATAAGTATACATATCCACTGTCAGTATGAATAAATTAACTAACACATTTGATATCGAGTGTAATGGTTCATGGGATATCAAGTTAACAAGATTTTGAAAAGTGTCATGTGACCTGGAAAAATAGGTCAAGGTCACCCTGAAATCACTGGTGTCTGCATAATCACCCAATGATGGCTGTCGACATAATTGAAGACATTGGGGGCCATGTTTTGACATTTCAAGATATCGAGTTTGAAAATGAGGTCAGTGTCATGGTGACCTTGAAAAAAGGTCAAAGTCACCAAAATTGACTGGTGTCTGTGAGACAGCCTAATGTAGGCTATCAGCAAATTTGAAGACACTGGGTACTACAGTGCATGAGATATCGCGGCAGTGGACAACAAAAAATCAAAACATGTAGGCAGTAGCAATACCTATTAACACTAGCACCACATATTGTCAACAACAAAGTACAAAACCAATTCAGTCAAATTTGAATGAGCATCCTGGAAACTTCTACAATAGGGGGTTAATGTGCTATACAACTATCAAATTTTCAAGATTAGACTCATAGTGACAAAACAATTGACCAAAGCCTGTTCATCTTCACTTGCCACCATCTTTGATGATGTTCATGACATTTCGGGATGCTATGATTGCCATTTTGTATGCTCAGCAACCATTCTTGAGCGTTTTTGTAGTTGATATGAGAGTCTTAGTTCCATTTCAAATGATTAGTTTTCCATTACAGAGTGTTTCTTCAGTTTTAGAGGAGATGGTTGCAATTCTAGATGTTTATCTTTCTATTTGGGTGATTTTGTTCTGTTTTGGTGTATGTGAGTTCAGTTTTGATGATTTGTTCACTGTTCGTACAGTAGGCCTGAACATGGCAGAGTCTGACCACCTAATATCTCCTCAGTCACTGTCTCAAACACAAGCCTGTTATACTGGAGACCTTAATAATGCTGACCCAGACGCCCACCAGGGGAACAAACCAAGACACTCCACAAAGACTAGGCTTCCCCTACGATTGCCTGTCTGACCATCTTGCCATGGTCTACCTTCACTCTCAGTGTCCCTGCCTGGTCAGAAACTATGACACTGTCCATCTGCTCTGAATCATATCTGCCGCATGCCAGGTGGTGACCTTTGACCCAGGTGACATCAGGAAAGGGACAGGAAGATGGCTTCGATTCACTACTCCTCAAGATGATGACAGGGCTACTCCTGTATGAATGGCAACACACCAAGAATTCCTATGCAACAAACAATAAACATAAGCCTTGATAGGATGTCCTCCTTGCACATTTCATTTCACATCCTAGTCTGTGGACAAATCAGACCAGATCAGATCCTATCTGACAGGCCTTTGTGACTCTATGACGAAGGACAAACAGTTGAATTTTGCAAAAAGTTTTTTTACTGATTTTAAACTTTAGTGTCATCACACTTCCTGTAAACAACATTAAAACAGACTTGAAGCCTTGAAAACCAGCACTTACACTTCGTATGAAACTTTGCTTCATGTCAGTTGTTCTTCCTTGATCCACAACCCATCATGTTATTGGACATATTCCCTGCTATTGTGACACACATCACATATTCCCTGCTGTCGTGGCACACGTCATGCCAGACTGACATCATGTCACTGGACATATTCCCTGCTATTGTGACACACATCACATATTCCCTGCTGTCGTGGCACACGTCATGCCAAACTGACATCATGTCATTGGACATATTCCCTGCTATTGTGACACACATCACATATTCCCTGCTGTCGTGGCATACGTCATGCCAGACTGACATCATGTCACTGGACATATTCCCTGCTATTGTGACACACATCACATATTCCTGCTGTCGTGGCACACGTCATGCCAGACTGACATCATGTCACTGGACATATTCCCTGCTATTGTGACACACATCACATATTGCCTGCTGTCGTGGCACACGTCATGCCAGACTGACATCATGTCATTGGACATATTCCCTGCTGTCGTGGCACACGTCATGCCAGACTGACATCATGTCACTGGACATATTCCCTGCTATTGTGACACACATCACATATTCCCTGCTGTCGTGGCACACATCATGCCAGACTGACATCATGTCACTGGACATATTCCCTGCTGTCGTGGCACACGTCATGCCAGACTGACAACATGTCACTGGACATATTCCCTGCTATTGTGACACACATCACATATTCCCTGCTGTCGAGGCACACGTCATGCCAGACTGACATCATGTCATTGGACATATTCCCTGCTATTGTGACACACATCACATATTCCCTGCTGTCGTGGCACACGTCATGCCAGACTGACATCATGTCACTGGACATATTCCCTGCTATTGTGACACACATCACATATTCCCTGCTGTCGTGGCACACGTCATGCCAGACTGACATCATGTCACTGGACATATTCCCTGCTGTTGAAACACACATCATGCCAGATTGACATCATGTCATTGGACATATTCCCTGCTGTCGTGGCACACGTCATGCCAGACTGACATCATGTCACTGGACATATTCCCTGCTGTCGTAGCACACATCATGCCAGACTGACATCATGTCACTGGACATATTCCCTGCTGTTGAAACACACATCATGCCAGATTGACATCATGTCATTGGACATATTCCCTGCTATTGTGACACACGTCATGCCAGACTGACATCATGTCATTGGACATATTCCCTGCTGTTGTAACACACGTCATGCCAGACTGACATCATGTCATTGGACATATTCCCTGTTGTTGTAACACACGTCATGCCAGACTGACATCATGTCACTGGACATATTCCCTGTTGTTGTAACACACATCATGCCAGACTGACATCATGTCACTGGACAGATTCCCTGCTGTTGTAACACACGTCATGGCAGACTGACATCATGTCATTGGACATATTCCCTGCTGTTGTAACACACGTCATGCCAGACTGACATCATGTCATTGGACATATTCCCTGCTGTTGTGACACACGTCATGCCAGACTGACATCATGTGATTGGACATATTCCCTGCTATTGTAACACACGTCAGGCCAGACTGACATCATGCAAACGTACCAAACGCTTTCCTCCACTATGCTGTCCATACACAATACACTAGATACAGTAGTTTCCTCAAATAAAATGCATCTTCAAAACAGTCTGTGAACATATTTTCAACATAATCAACAAATGAGAAGTATTTTTGGTCACAACAAACACTCAGCAGTTCGACAAGCATTAGTGACACAATCACAGATGAAACAACTGAGTGTAACATAACACTGCAAACATAGCCAATTCTACAATTTGGAAAAGATAATGACTCACCAAAAACATGGAATGGCAACATGTTAAAACACCAAACCAGCTCCTTAACTTGAGAAAATGTCCGTTTCGACTCCCAAATCCAGTCTGACATATACTGCCAAGACACACTGTGTGAATTATAGAATTTATTTCTGTGTGGTCAATATGCTAGAACTTCATTCCTTTGTCAAACAACTTATTTCACAATGACTCAGACATGGTGGTCGTTGCCATGTCAACTGGGAAAGTCAGATGTCCTGCTGTGACAAGCACACATGCTGGAGGTAATTAGATGAATATCGTACACCTGGATAACAGTCAACATGGTCAAACTGAAATCAGCAGGTGTGCTCAGATCAAACTTGCACCGACTTCATGTCACAGGAGGCATCAACTCTCCTGATTTCATAAAAACAAAATTTTGACAATTATCAGAGTCTTATCACACTTTTTTCCTTAATTTTGAGATTTTCCAAAATGTTAAAGTCCACTGTACATGGTTATGAGCTGCATGTTCCTCTGTGAACGTATACATCATGCCCTTGTAACACAAACTGAATTCTTCATGCAATGTTAGTCATGTTGCTTACATTCATAGTGGTCATGGCCTTAAGAATGTTTACATTCAGAGAGATAATTAAATTTATCAAGTTTTTGTTCTGTCATGTTTATCACATTCGTTGTGCTCATCATGTTCATGTTTGCCCTGTTCAGTGAGTCACTGTAGAAACACAAACAAGTATTCACAGAAGGTTTCAAGTCAATGAGCATTACAGCAAACTGTCCAAAGGAGTTCCTTATGCATGTGAGCAACATGTCTTGTACAAGTGGCCTTAAACATGTTGGTAATGTAGGGGTTCAAACATTCTTGAAATGCCAATAAAGCCACAGGGCAAGTAACTATAAGTAACTTGTCCTGATTAATTTTCCACTTGTCCTAACTTTTATGACATGATCATGATGACATAATTACGAAAGAATAAGTCAACATTGTATTAGATGTTAACATTTAGTGGACTATTTATTGAGAAGTGATAAATAGCAAAGAAAGATAACTCAACTTTATTACCATTGTGAAATTTAATACCTTTGTGACATTTTGAGCAGACATGAAATGAAATCCATGTTTATTTGCAGTTTGAAACCGTAAACAGAGATTGTCTAGTAGCCCACAGATTAGCATGATACCATTATCCGATTGCCCAAATAGATAACTGACTTGTATCTGGCGTTGGGTGAAGAGATTTTTGATTTTGTCATATGTCTTCATTTCTGAACAACTGCGCAATGTAATTACATAATTACATGGTAATTACATTATGACTGTAATTCATGAAACAAACCCATACTCAAATACAATGTCCCCATACTCAAATTCAATGTCATCAGTAAAATTCAAACAAGTAATCCACTGAAACTGAAGCAGTTATAATCTATATTTTAAATTCTATACGACTGTTTAGGAGACACATACAAACAAAACTTGAACCCACTGAATAATCAGATCCCCTTGAGGCCATTGTGACTGGGGACAACAGGAAGGACCTAAGAAACAAACAATGTGGTTTATTGTGTGTTTAGGGGTGGTGGGGTAGCATAGTGGATAAAGCAATCGCTCTTCATGCTGAAGTCTCAGGATTGACTCCTCACATGGGTACAATGTGTGAAGCCCATTTCTGGTGTACCCCACTGTGATACTGATATTGATGGAATATTTCTACATGTGGTATAAAGCTACACTCACTCACTCATTACATGTATTCATATGTACCCCTGTATTTATGTACAAGCAGTCTTGACATGAACTTAACTCAAGACGTTGTCTGTCACTGTGTTTTCATGTGTTGCCTTGTGGCCATGGAAATATTGGTCAGGTTTAGCTCTGAGCAAAGGGAGATAATTCAAATTTCTCTGCTGGTTTAACTTGTGAAACTTACTCATGGTGAAACTCTGCTTCAAAACCACCATTTATTGGTTTCATATTAGTGTCAGGAACGAAACTCACAGAAAACAGTTTGCAATAGATGACAGCAGCACCTTCCCTACCCCAACATGCATCAGGAATGAACTTACCCATGTCATGTGCAACTGAGTAGACGTTTTCCTGGGGGACAGCACGCTTGTTGACCTTGGTGTACAGGTCATCCTTGAAAGGTGGCGGTGGCACTTGTGACAAGGACAGCCTGCTGGGAGACTCTGTTCTCGCTGCTACTGCTGGTGTTGCTGCTGCCCATTGACTAGAACTGGAGTCACTTTGGAGACCTAGGCCAAATGGGTCAAAACTGTCTTGCTGACTGTCAGGAAATGGTTCATACATATCCTCGGACTGACCAGACTTGACTAATGTCTTCTGCCACCTATCTTCAGGTTTACCCCCAATTTTGTTAAACTCATAACACTCATTGGCAAAGTCAGAGTATCTGAAAGGGTCATCATCAAGAGGCACCGTTTTCGGTGTCTCCAGATTGGCAAACACTGTTGATGGTGTGGGTGGAGCACTTGCCTTTTCCCCAGAGAACCTATCACCAGGTCTTGGTGGAACAGGAGGAGCACTAGAGATAATGTGTGTGTCAGCTGGTAGAGGGGGAGGGGGGTGTAGAGGAGGGGGGAGCTCATATACAATGGAGGCACGAGGGTCAAGGGCGGCATATTCTCCCCACCGATCTGTGATGTTCAGCTTGGCCATTGGCGCGTCTGTACTGGACTCGCAAGTTGCAGAAACATCAGTAGTCTTTCCTGGAAAGAATTTCAAGAAACCATCTGGGTTGACTGGGGACTGTCTCTCTGCAGGAATGGCAGGAGGCGGAAGATGAGACTTTGTGCTGGTGCTTCCCATCCACACTGGTTCATAAGCGGACTCATCCTCCTCTCCATCTTTGTAATTGGCTGCATTTTCTTCAGCATTTAATGTATCAGCTTCCTTCGCTGAACCCTGTAATGTATGTTGTGGCCATCTACCTGAACCAAACAACTGATTTTCATCTACTGTTCCAGATTTGTTCACAACCGAAGCTTCAGGTTGAATGTTTTCATGCAATCCGTCCCACATGTTGTTAGGTTCTGTAGCACCATCTGGGTCTGATCGATGCAGTCCAAACACATCGGTGCCAACATTACAATAAAGCTCATCTGATACAGCTGGTGGTCCAGGACAAGATGGTGCCAGACCACCAGATGAAGCACTCTTTGCATCAGCATTCTTAACGACTTCAGGCTGGAGGACACACTGTCCAAGAATTTGTTTTTCTGGTCTGCTGCCCACAAACTCCTCAAAGTCATAGATTGGGTTCTTGTCAGCTGGCTTCAGAGCATTCATCTCAGCCTGTACCATGTCTTCCACCATCTTGGCAGCCTCATCCGCATCAGGGGGAAGCAGAGACTCATCCACACTGCCTGCTCGAACTTTAGTGTCGTCAGGAATATTCGACAGTATTTTCTCACTTGACATAGTCCGAGGTCTTGGTTTAGGAATGGGCCGTGCAGTTGGGTTAGAGACAGTTGGTGACAGTGCTGTCTTGACATTTTTACGTGGTTTGGGAACAGGTCTGTTGGGTGGAGAGTCACCTCCAAGTAACTTTTCTGACTGTCGAAATGATCCACTGCTGAGTTTAGGCGGCAATGCTGGGGGCTTGGAGTCTCCACCCACTGCACCACTACGTGCACCACCACCTGTGTGGCTGAATTTGTCCGTCATGGTGCTTACTCTAGTTACATGACCTCCACAGCATCTGAAACAACACAAATTTGTAAATGACATTTTACCAAACATTAACTGCCAATAACACACTCAGGAATAACAAGTTATAGTGAACATATAGTTTACGTTACAAGGCATTGCACAAATCATTACCACCCATTATAACAGTATTCATAATCAAAGGCCCATGAATAGTATGGTGCTACAAGTGAATTGTTGGCACGTTCCCATGATTCTATTCTATGCACAATTAGTTTACATATGATATTTAGAGAGTGAAGAGATTAACAAGAGCATCAAAGGTGTATTTCTCTCAATGATCACAACATACTAATGTCTACCCTCTGAAGTATACATATTTGAGAGAAAAAATAACTTCGAATATGTAAACAATGCTTTGAGACTTTCTTCATATTCAGAAATGTAGACTTGCCACATGTTCCAGACTTGCTTCGACTTTCTTGAAATATATTTGTTTCAGGGTCTGTACATTTTCTACTCAGTGAACACATGAATGAACACTGGCTATACTGGTTTAGAAAGTGGAAAGTGATCAGGCCCTGCTCAAGCCTCTGACTGACATTTCAACAAGTCCGGTGAAACTTTCCATAAACACTTTTACTAGCATCATTTACTGAAATTGGCCAACAATATGCTGACCATATTACAACATAACTAATATGCATGAAACTACCAACCTTACAACTTACAACAGCACAAGTAAATAGAAGAATTATTTCCAGGACAAGCAGTTATCTGCCTTGCATCACTAAGATGTACATTCCCCATCTTATGTACAGTATGTCTGAATCAACCACATCTGCCAGAACTGAATCTTACCCATCTGAAGAAATTTAAATGTCAATATGTGAAAGAAGTGGAAAATAAGCTAGTGGTAGCTATGATGGAAACATTTTCTACACCAAGAATGAAATCTTGAGAAAACCTGAAGTAGTACAAAAAATAACACAATCCAATTCTGGCTATGACACAAAGCATCAACTTGCTTCAACCATTACTAGACCCAATGAAAAGTTGTGCCAGTTCACACCTCTGAATGGAATCATACTTGACTGTTTTGTTTCAATAACAAATTTGTGTAAACAGATAAAGAAAAGGGAGTGTAAACATGAATCCCAACAGAGAACGATTCTCAAACCTGGAATGTCTGTAGTCAATGTGTCACCGTGTGGGAGGTAGACTGAAGTTTAACAGGAAGTAAACTGTTGTTGTATTAGACCAGGGGAAGCTACTTCTGCCTGACTAAAGCATCACCAATAGTTTTAATTTTATTTGAGGGAGGAAGGGGAGAAAACATATTTAACTAGTTATGGAGGAGGAGGAAAAAAAAACAATGTAATTTTAGCACAGTGTACCTGTGTTGACTTGTCTTTAACATAAGATTGTGAGAGTTGAACGGAAATCTGATACAGACTCTTCCAAACTTGATGACATTGCTTATCAGTTTATAAATATCTGTCAGTCTTACAATTTAAACTGTAAGTATTATAATAACACTCCAATGTCTATGAAGAAACATTTCATATTATGTATCAAGTAAAACTTTCTTACTTTGTCAACTTTTTCTCCTGTCATGTTTTCCCAATCATGCTGTCTTGAACAAACAACTTTCTGGGAGACATGTTTTGAATGTGCGATGGATTTATTGTGACTGTTTAAACTTAATGACAAATGTAACTGATGAATTCTGGGCTTTTCCACCCTCCACCCGTGAAGGTTCCAAGGGAATTTACACCGCACTCAGCAAAATTACAGCTATATGGCAGCAGTCTGTAAATTATCGATTCTGGACCAGACAATCCAGTGATCAACAACATGAGCATCGATCTCCACAACTGGGAATCGATGACATGTGTCAACCAAGTCAGCGATCCTGACCACCCAATCCCATTAGTCGCCTCTTACGACAAGCATAGTCGCCTTTTATGGCAAGCATGTGTTGCTGAAGGCCTATTCTACCCTAGGATATTCATGGGTCTCAAACACTTGAATGCTGATGTTCAAAGAATTCATTTTGTGAAAATCTAGTTTCTGGGCCAAGTTTGGAGCACTGTAAAATTTGTATAGAATGCCCCAAGGATATTGTATATGACCCTGAAAGGAGTTTTCCCTGAGAACAATGTAACCTCCAAAATAATGCAAATATGACATCTGAGGTTTATGTGTATCATATAAAAACAACATCTATTAAATACAAAATACAATCCAGTCAATAAGGCTCCAGGTCAGGCGTAGACTTGTCAAATCATCTTCAACTTGAGTTGGATAAATACTTTAATTCATCAAGGTTAGGGTAACAGCATTCTTACTGACTGCGTACATACAGGGGATTACACAGCGGTCTGTACAGAGACATGTGGGCAATACTACACAACTGGTCCACTACAAAGTGGCGGTCTGACTCATTCACCCATTTCCAGTGTGAATAGACTGACTTCAGTCACCGCTGACTCTCAAACGAAAGCTACAATGCAGGACAAAGTTAAACCGAGAACAGGTCAACTATAAATATTACAAACTATGACACACACTGAAATCTGACACGCAGCAGGTCATTAGCTGATCTGTTTCATGACAAAGTTCATAAAGGTTCCCAACCACTAACAGTCAGGAAAAAAATTATGAATACTGGTACATAAACTGTATAAAAATAACTACCCAAGTCAATGTGAGGAAAGGAGTACTTAATCTCATTAAGACCTGAAATCCTTGTGTCATGCAAAGAGAAGGACCAAGCTAACTGTTGTGTTACCATCTCTCTACTGGTTGTTGAATGCCAAGGGAATTGATGTCAAGCTGCTGACACTTACATATAAGTGTGCAAGCGGAATAGTTCCAGTTTAACTCTAGGGCCTTATGTACCAGCCAACTAGAAACTTGCTGTCTGGGAACAAACTTGTCCTTCCCATATCAGTGTTGAAATCCTATTGTTACTTTTGAGGTAACTGTTGCACAGAAACAGAAGCTGTTTCACCTGTTTCAGTACTTGACAAATCAAAACTCACAGTACTGTGCGATAGTACAGGTCAGCTGGTATAATCCAAATGTGTTATGGCTGTCTAACCATCAAGTTTGGGTGTGTCAAACCACAGGCTAATACCAAGAGCAAACGGTCACAGCAACACGGTACTAGGAACCTTCTCTATCCTTGGTCACAGCAACATGCTGCTGGGGACCTATTCTATCCTTGGTCACAGCAACATGCTGCTGGGGACCTATTCTATCCTTGGTCATAGCAACACAGTGCTGGGGACATATTCTGTCCTTGGTCACAGCAACACAGTGCTGGGGGCCTATTCTGTCCTTGGTCACAGCAACACAGTGCTGGGGCCTATTCTATCCTTGGTCACAGCAACACAGTGCTGGGGACCTATTCTATCCTTGGTCACAGCAACACAGTGCTGGGGGCCTATTCTATCCATGGCCACAACATCACAGTACTAGGAACCTATTCTATCCTTGGTCAAAACAGGTATCACTAATATGTGTTCCCTTTCAAACTAGTATATATTGAAAAACTGAGCATGTAACGATGGTAACAGTGTTTGGTGCATCATGGTTCCACATTTCTTACCACAAGTATGATGTCACTGGATCAAGCATTAAATAGAATTATGTAAATATCACAGTACAGTATCAACTATCCTTACATAAGACACAACAGAGTACAAGCATACCACGATAAACTTTCCTTACAACAGAATACAAGCATATCACAATATCTACTTGCCTCACAATGGAACACAAGTATATCACAATATCTACTTGCCTTACAATGGAACACAAGTACATCACAATATCTACTTGCCTCACAATGGAACACAAGCATATCACAATATCAGCTTCCCTTACAATGGAACACAAGAATATCACAATATCTACTTGCCTTGCAATGGAACACAAGTATATCACATTATCAACTTGCCTTACGATGGAATACAAGAATATCACATTATCAACTTGCCTTACGATGGAATACAAGCTTATCACAAGATTAACTTTCTTTATCATGGAATACAAGTATATCACAATATCTACTTGCCTTACAATGGAATACAAACATATCATGATATCAACTTGCCTAACAAAAGAATACAAGTATGTCACGATATCAGCCTCCCTTACAATGGAATACAAAAATATCACATCAACTTGCATTACCATGGGATACAAGTATACCACAATATCAACTTGCATTACAACAGAATACAAATATATCATCACAAGATCAACTTTCCTTACAACAGAATACAAGTGTATCACAATGCATGGTGGTATGGAGCTCAGGTCAAGAATCAGTTGAAGTTCAGCAACGTGAGCTCAGACAATCATTGGATGGGTGATTGTGTTTGACTGCTCGACTCCTGAGAGTTTCTGGGACTTTAGTCCTGCCGCACAACAAAGCACACGTATAATACATGTGGATTCACCTCAGGCAAGTGAGTTTGTTCAAAATTGCTCCTGTTCACGCAGCAGAAAAATGGGTACCCAGTTGGATGGCAGCTTGGGTTATCCAGGGTAATAATATTCAGTGTGCTAGCACTTTGAGCATGCTTTGGTGCATGGAAATTAGCACAATATAAGACTTCTCTTTATTATTATGTTTTAAAGATTAAGATAGATATGCAGTAGAGTGGGTTCGGGTGATCATGGCACAGTCAGACTGGTAAAGTTCATCATCAGCTCAGAGCCCTCGTCCCCTCTACACGTAGTAGCCCAGACAGCGAATGGGACTTCTTCCAGAAAACACTGCCTAGTCGAAGCCACCAAGAACTTTCCGGAGATTATGGAAGCTCCCCAACACTGCAGCCTTCCGCATTATCCAGAATGTCAGAAGGGCTGTGCTCCTGGTGGAGAACACGGGCACTCATCTGATCTGCGCCAAGAGATCAGGAGAACCGAGAACAATGGGGAGCCTGACGATAGTGTACTTGGGATGCAAGCGAGACATTTCAAAGGCGAGCTCAGCATATTTATCATGCTTTTCCTGAATTTTGCCAATCACATTGCTGTCAAAAGGGACAGAAAATTCTATGATATAAATAATTTTATTAGTTATATCAAAAAGGACAAGATCAAGTTTGTTGGCAGGAATTTGTCTCAAGCTGTATATTGGCCTATTCCAGAGAAGCTTAAAAGCATCATTTTCCAGGACGCCCTGGACATGTTCTGGGTGGACCTCGGGGTCAAAGCCACAGGCATGGCAGAGACGATAATAAAAGCAGCGAGCCATGCCATCACGTCTTTTAAGATATGCTGTTTGTGCCAAGGAAGGGCATCCACTGACAAGGTATTGGACAGTCTCTGTGAATTCATTGCATAGTCTACATTTCATATTCACATTTTGGTTAAGAATCACATTCTGGCAATTGCGTGTGGGAAGTGACTGGTCCTGAGCAGCAAAAAGGAAGCCCTCAGTTTCACATTTGAGACCAGTTGACTTCATCCAGGCAAAGGAGTCGGTTGGATTGCTGTTCTGTTCCACACACTGCATGTACACACAGAAAGCTTCTCCACAAAAGACCGACTCTGGGCAGACTTGGTGAAGGACTTCATCTGGTTTACTCCCATCACTGTACTGTTCAGCAGTACATCGCCATCAACAAAATCAACTTCAAATTTCAGATTGTGTCCACCAACCTTGGCACGCTTAAACTAGCGTTTAAGGAATTCCTTGCTTTCATTGTGAATCTTGACATGCATCACCAGAGGATCATATGATAAATAAATATGTGCAAAAGTACACAATAATCAAGTAATCAAACCCCATCCTCCAGAACTGATTGGCATATATAAACGATTAAGAGAGGAACGAGGGTGGTGTGCTCTGTTATCAGACATGATCCTTCTGATCAGGCGGTCAAGATTCTGGATGTCTTGTTTTGTCCAATCAACTACTCCAAAGGAATAGGAGAGGACTGGCACAGCAAAGGTATTGGTGGCTTTGACTTTGACGAGATTTATACTCTGATCGAAGTTTATCTTGAATCTGGGCATTCTGGAGCTTGTCTCGAACTTGCATTCCAAGATAAGTGTAGTCCTGATCTTCCACAAGATGTTCAATAACTCCTCCCCCTTGTAACTTGACCGATCCATCATCAGTTACCTTGCAACATTTCAAATGAAGAGTATTACATTTGTTGAGTCCAAAAGTCATGTCAATGTCATTAGAGAAGGACTCGACATGGAGAACCTGTTCTTTCAAATTGGTCTCTCCTTTGGCAAGGAGCTCAATGTCATCCATGTAGAGGAGATGAGTAAGATGTGTTGCGGATCTGTGCTGAGGAGGTCTAGGATGGTACCCTTCCTCCCTGTTGAGGACAAAACTCAAAGGATTTAGAGACAGACAAAAAAGTAAAGGACTGAAGGAGTCCCCCTGAAATATTCCCCTTCTGATTGGAATAGATTCCGAAGTCTGCACCTGCCCTTGTGGGTACATCTCAAATTGAGTCGACCAACAACTCATTGTAGACTTGAGTAAATCAAGTAGTCGCTCAGGGAGGTCAATACACTGAAGAGACTTCAGAATCCATTCGTGAGGGACAGAGTCATATGCCTTTTTGTAGTCTATCCAGCACATGGAGAGGTTGCGGTGGTATGTTTTAGCCTCTTCCAAAATCATTTTCTGTACAAGAAGTTGATCCTTGCACCCCCAACATCTCTTTCTCGCCCCCTTCTGCTCTCTGAAAATTATGTCATTGGAAGAGCAGTAAGATGACACGAGGTTTGTCAAACACCCTGTGAATAATTTGTATTGAGTACTTAGACATGTGATAGGGTGGAAGTTTTTGGGATCAGTCAAGTCTACTTTTTTGGGAAGGAGTATTGTGCGACCTTTGCAGAACCACGGAGGAACATCACCTGTGTCCACAAGAGAATTTAAACAGTGAAGTAATGGTGTTTGGACACAGGGAAACAGTTTCCAATACCGGTTTCGAATGCCATCAGGCCCTGGAGCTGTATTAGATTTGAACTTTTAAATGACACTTTTCAGGCAATCTGGTGAGATGTAACACACAAACGAACTAGTTACTCTCTCATGCATTGCATGGTCATAATCATCGACCCATGGTGCCTCCAGGTTACAGTTGCCGGGTACAGACCACAACTGTTTCCAGAACCTTTCATTGGCAGCCATGGGAAGCCGTTTATCATGCTCACCATCACCACTTGTTTTAAGTTGCCTATAGAATTGCTTTTCATTATTTCTAAAAACTTTATTTTGTTTGATAAATTTGGTTTTCTTTTCCCATTTTTTCATTATTATTATTATGTTTTACAGATTAAGATAGAAATGCAGCAGAGAGGGTTCGGGTGATCCTGGCACAGTCAGACTGATAAAGTTCATCATCAGCTCAGGGTCCTCGCCCCCTCTACACGCAGCGCAGACAGCGAATGGGACTTCTCCCAGGAAACACTGCCTAGTCGAAGCCACCAAGAACTTTCCGGAGAATATGGAGGCTCCCCAACACTGCAGCCTTCCGCCTGACGATAGTGTACTTGGGATGCAAGCGAGACATTTCAAAGGCGAGCTCCACATATTTATCATGCCTTTCCTGAATCTTGCCAATTACATTGCTGTCAAAAGGGACAGAAAATTCAGTGATATAAATAATTTCATTGGCTTTATCAAAAAGAACAAGATCAGGTTTGTTTATTATAATAATTTAGTATTATCATGATATAAACTTTCCTTAAAACAGAATGCACACATATCACGATATCAACTTTCTTCAACAGAATACAGGTATATCACAAAGTCAGCTAACCAAACCAGTATATAGCAAATATTTCTGCAGCCATCAAAATAACCGAGTATTCTGTGTTAAATAATTAGGATACTGCACAGTTATACACTATCGTTAAGCCCTTTCAACCAAGATGTATAAATACATCCACCATCTATGCAGACATGGATTTAACTTCAGCCAACAGTACACATTCCTTTGCCACTGTACTGCAGAGTTCAAAGACAGACTTTGAAACATAGTCAAAGATCAGGAACGCCTTCCCAGTCCCCTAGTAGAATACATAATTTGACACTGGATTACCACACACCTGAAAATGAAACCCAATACAGATGGCATCTCTCGCTAGAGGTGCGATGGGTTAGCCTAATGGTTAAAGTGTCCCATCATCAGACCGAAGACCGTGTCCCATCATCAGACCGAAGACCGTGTCCCATCATCAGACTGAAGACCGGGATATATCTTCCACATGGGTACGATGTATGAACCCATTTGAGTGGCACTTATACAGTCCTTCAAGATAAGGCTAAGAACTATTCAGTCACCCTTCATGAAGCTTGTACCTTTGAAACTTATGGCAGGACTACAATATTTCTGTTTATATAAAAAGGTAATATTGCATCTCATCAGAGCAATCTTTAACATCAGACCAATGCCCCACTGAAAGTGATATTCCGACTACATTTGAAACACTGAAATAGTAAAACCAGTGCCCATCCCTCATACACAGCACCAGCACTGGGATGGATGTACTAGCACAAACACCAGCTCCCCGACCCTTGAACTCAATCAACAAGTTCCTCACTCCAGTTACACACTCACCAGTGTGTGAACCTGATATGATGACATCGGCTGCTTCACAGACCAAAAAGAATATATCCAATAAGGGGTCTAATCAAGTACAGAGTAATCAAGTAAGAATAGGATTTATAAAAAGTTAAGGACTTTTGTGGGCTCATTTTGGATTTTGTTGTTGGCGTATATTATAAATGTGGTAACTTTTGCGTCTGGACTAAATGTCAGTGACCCTTTGGCATGTAGCTCTGAGCCCGCTTGCACAGAGCAATCTTAGTTACAATCAACTAGGTCCCTACAATCAACTTTACAATCACCATACAATTGCCCTAATCCACTTGCACAAAGACGATCTTAAGACAGCATGGATTTAAGTTAGCAATCTTAACTAAGATCGAACTCTTCAACGTTGGACGTAGAAATTTCTTAAACTCGACTCCTGTCTACAGTTGTCTTCAAGTGCGCATAGCATGCAGCGAAAACACGTGAAACTGGTAACTGCATGCAAATTACATTCCTTCCTTCATCACACTTTGCTGATTTTTCATGACAGCAAAACAAAAAAACAAACAACCTCCCCCCTCCCCCAACAAACCCAACCCACAAATCTTTGAAGGAAATGATAACGTTGAAGAAGGAAGCGATAACGGGAAAGGTAAAATGTATTATCACTCATACCTCAGGGGTTATACTCTAATCTTTCTACATTTTAATTTTTTTATGAACTAAACATGTGATACTGCAACCACAGAAATATCACGTTTTATGCAAATACTGAAATACAAACAAATACATAGACAAATTGGGTCTTGAGTTATTGACCTAATAATCATGAAATTTGAAAGATAACACATTAATAAAATTTCCTTATGATATAACACCTAAATGCACTATGATTTGTCAGTTGAACATAGTTTGGCAACTGGTCGGTGTTATTTGGAGTAAAATCCCAAATATATCCAACAAGCATTGGATTTGTAAAGATATGAAAGTGTGACATGACTGTGGGAGTGTTGTGGAAAATTCATGACAGGGAAATATGAAAACATTAGTACTTCGTGTGTGTTGTATGTGTTGTTAAATACTCATCCACAGTATATTAATTACTTTATGCTATTTTGTTGACAATTATTTTTTTGCTTTGTTAAAAAAACATTTTAGGCAAATTTCACATACCACAGCTAGTGTATTTTTCCCATTTGAAGAATACTTGTATCATATTTAAAATGCATAAATTAAAACTCTTGTCTCTCGTCAGATTCAATTTTTACAAGTAGAAAAAAACAGAATTTTGTACGTTATCCTACTGTAGATTATTTCAATGATAAACTAAGACAAAATCATTAACCGAAAAGAAATATGTGGATATTTGTTCTGTGACAACAGAACATGCACTGTATTTGGGCATGGCAGATTTTACGGCAACGGCATAATCTGCAAAGGAAACTACTCCCATCTTGTGTAAAAAAAGATTAACTGCCCTTGAGTTATTGAAAAGATCATGGGCACTGCTAATCGCATAAAGACACCTTTCGTTACTATCCTTTCCTTGTTTATCAAAAAGGTATGGTGTTCATACTTTTTCCAACACTGAATCGGGTGAGAATTGTACTCTATGATATCAACTCGATAATGATGCTGTCCACTACCTCAAATAACGATATTTTAGACATTAAATCGATGTTGCATTCTCTGTGTCGTTGAAGTGTCGAGGCGGAACATACAGTTTTATGCAATATAAAAGCAATCCCCAAACATAATGCGAATTATTTGCTTGAAACTGACACAAACTTGCACTTACTGACTACAAAGTACAATGATCTTAACTCCTTACAATTGGTTCCGACCAATTGTAAGTTTTGATTGTAACTTACAATGATCTTTGCGTACAATCGCTTTGTGCAAGTGGATGGTGATTGTAGCCGAAGATCGCAATCTTAAGGATTTACAATGATTATAGCTCTAAGATCGTTTTGTGCAAGTGGGCCCTGGTCTGTACACTGTAGTAGTTACCTGTGCAACTTCCTGGAGAGTAAGTTTAAAGTTGTAAATAACATTCAACAAGTTTACCTGGACATCAAGGATGTTACCTGGGCATGCAGTGAAGCTCCGTTTCAACATGTTAATAGCTCAGATAACAGATACTGCAACAGCTATCCTAATTTATACTGTGTTGCACCTACCATGATATACTCCGAGGTCACCGTGATATCATAATATCACCTTCAACTGAGTTGACAGATGCTGCAACAGCCACTCACCAAACAGGATTTACTATGATATCCTCACAGAGAGAGGTCACAGCTGAGTTGACTGAATGGTGAACCTAGGACACTCTCCCTGGCCTTGGGATTCAGGTTTAGAACAGTTCATGTAACAAGTCAATTCAATAATCCAGCAATTAGTATCTGGGAATGGCCCAAGGCTAATAAAGCTTTCATGTCCAGTGGCATGTTGAACAAGCAGATGGTTAGGAGTAGCACATTCATAGTGATACTTACTTGTCACATGTGAATCAACGTTTCGAATATTGCACCAGACTGTTTTTTCCTGCAAGTATTGTCCAGTAAATTCCCCCTGGTGTAATCCCCCTTCTCAATATTCACAGGGACTACATTTGAACATTTTGTCAAAATTTATTTATTGGAATGCAGTGCTGCAGAAAGGATTTCCTTGGAAGGAGCCAGTTGGCTCTGAACTTGTGAAAACGTTGGCCAATAAGAGAAATTCAGAAAAACATGTGTCTTCATGGTCACTCTTACACACTTACAGCTAAAAATACAAGTAAATTTTTCTACTCACATAGTTTATTAAATTGTTTAGGGTTTTTATACAAAGGGACGAAAGTCAAATCTCTACTTCTGTTTGAAAAGCATGAAAGCCAAAGGTATGCAGATAACGACTGAAACTTGTTGTGCTCACTGACTAGACCTTGTAGCCCCTGTTTCCGTTTCATCTGCTTAGTCAAGATTTTCAAAAACATCTTCAGAAAAACCTTTTGACGTTCAACAAACCATGAAAGTTCGATGTTAAGCTCCATACAACACATCATGCTCGAAGCTCCTCCCCGTGATACAAGCTCCTTACATCAACAACATTACTGTTCCACAATGCAAAATATCCACACTAGCAATGTGCAGAGCTTAAGAAACCTTGTTTATAGTGGCTTATTTCTGGCTACGGAAAGGGACGAGTAGTTACGAATGTTTTGTGTGTATTACGGACTTTTAGGTAAGCTGACATTGTTTTCCTGAATTACTGACACTGTCATGAATTACAATAACCGTGTAGCAAAGGTAATTCCGCACCTGACGTGCAAAAAGGCATTTTAGCATTCGATGATTAGATGATAAATTTTCACCAGTTTTAGTGCGCACGTTTATGAATAAAGGGCCAAAGTATATACAATCTGCAGGAGTCAAGCAATTACAGTCTGGCTGCATCACTGGGAATGCAAGGCAGATCTTTTCATAGCCATCACGAGATTTTGCAGACATCACAAGAAAAATAGATACTAGGTAGAGTTACCTCCCTTCCATTGATATGCTTTCGCAAAACATCAGGAATTTATTTGCATCATGCATAATTCAATAGGCATTTGAGATAAAGAAGTACTACCACGAAGTACCGAATGAGTTGCCATTGGTAGCAGTGTACAATGCAATGTTCCTCGCTTGTAAGAGAGCTATACTGAAAACAACAGAAATCACTCAGCCAATCAGAAAAGGACATTTATGTGTGAGATGAGATAACATGAGTTGTTCACTTGTCACCAGCAAGGCGGCCCTGACAGACAAGTGAAGAAGGTATTTATCTTACTGAATGCCTCAATGTTAATTCTGAACTGTTTGAAGCACAGGTACAAATATTTTGGTAGCCATCACTAGATTCTGCAGACACAAAAACAGATGTAGCATTATCTCCCTTCCATCAATATGCATTTGCAAAACATCAGTTATTTCCATACATACATGATTCAATGTTTTTCGAGATAAAGAATTACTACCACAAAGTGCCAAATGTGTTTGACATTGCTAGAGGGTTACATAGAAACAGAAAATAATAGAGGAGCAGTCAGGCAATCAGAAAGTGACAATTATGTGTGAGATAAGGTGAAAAACAATGGGTGTGGATGTCTGATAAATGTGTTCAACGTGCCCATGTTGTCAAGTCATAAACAAGGAGAGACACTGGGTCCACTACCTGCTGTACAGTCATAGTATGTACACACCAACCACAGCTTGTACACATGTAAACATATAGCTTTTACTATCACACTGAACACTATACAGATTGATAAGCTCAAGCAGGAAGTATATTCACACACCTCTATTGGATATTGATCATATAGGGGAGACTGTTCTTCAATAGCATGTGGACAGTATCTAGCCAATGCCTAGATGTTGCCAAACTGAACATATCCTGCTGATTTTGTTGTCAAAGTTGTTTGCGCTTGATTAAAATTGATAAAAAATATCACAAAACACAAGCATCAGTAAAAGCACCAGTGATGTGATGAAGGTGAAAAGTGCCCTAAAGGTGTACCTGAGTAAGTAGACAGGGTTACACAAGACACTGTACTGCTTGTTAATCTGCTCTGAAGGAAGGGTGGGTTCACAGGGTCATTTCAAGAAACACAAGGAATTGAATCAACTTCCATGTAAATAACCATCCACCTGAGGTGTGAGTCAGCTGAGTTCAATGAAGTCATCGTTGTGAAGGTTCTAATATCTAACCCTCAACTAATGGTCACGATGATCAACCAAATTTAATCAACATTGCTAAGAAACTGTCAGTAGAATGCCTTCAGGAATAAACCTAAGATGTGTTTTCGCAGCATTTCCGCATCAAAGTATGAACTGCTGCTCACAGAAATTTGGGTTATAATGCAATATAATGCAATATAATGCAATAAATATTGTTATCACGCAAAATACTATTAAGTGAATCAGTTATAATCCACTTGGAATAATATCCCTGAGTGGTTGTTAAATAACGTCAGCCAATGAAAGCAAGTGTTTCTGAAGACCTTTCATTTGGTAACTATTGGAATTGGTTTTTGTTGATGATCATAAATGATCATGTCTCAGAAAAAATCATGAGCTTATCAAAACAGTTTACTAATATACAAAATAAGTAAACAAATTCAGCTGAAAATTCAAACACCCAAACCTAAAAGGGGCCGACCTAAAATTTATCTGGTGAGGCACTTGGACCTCCTATCAAGAACTGATATACTTCCAAGGTTTATCCCTGAGTATTTATTGATTATCTGCCAACTGACAGTGTGACACTGAACTGGAAGGTTATTCAGGGTATCATCAGAACTATACTTCCTCACCATGTATCATGTGTATCGCTTCTACCTTGGTCACTCACCTGCAATACAAAGTTGTTCAGGTGTGTCGCTGGTCAAGAATTAAAACCTATTAGGAAGATAATTCGAGGAGCCCATGAGTATTGAATTTTTTAAGTGAAATTTGACAATTACTTTAGAGACAAGAAATAAATACAATCAAGTACCAGGATTAACGTACAGAGGTTCACAAGTGTATTAGGTGTGTTCTTTGGGAAGTTATACTGATTTGGTTGTGTGCATGCTATGTGTACATCTGTGCGTACAAGAGGCCTCAATGAAAACATATCAGAATGGTTGTAAATATTTCAATAGGCCGCTCCTAAACCCCTCTCATGCCTGTTATCTGCCATATCCAACCAGTATGAATCAACATTGAAACATTCAAACTGTAGGCAAGAGTGGTTTCAGCAACATTTCAGCATTATCATGGTGGGGGACACCAGGTGTCGACTTCATACATTGTACCTATGTGAGAACTCAAACCACAGTCATGAGCATGACAAGCAGTGTACCCATGTGGGAACTCAAACCACAGTCTTGAGCATGGCAAGCAGTGTACCCATATGGGAACTCAAAAAAAACAGTCTTGAGCATGGCAAGCACTGTACCCATGTGGGAACTCAAACCACAGTCTTGAGCATGGCAAGCAGTGTACCCATGTGAGAACTCAAACCACAGTCTTGAGCATGACAAGCAGTGTACCAATGTGGGAACTCAAACCACAGTCTTGAGCATGACAAGCAGTGTACCCATATGGGAACTCAAACCACAGTCTTGAGCATGACAAACAGTGTACCAATGTGGGAACTCAAACCACAGTCTTGAGCATGGCAAGCAGTGTACCCATGTGGGAACTCAAACCACAGTCTTGAGCATGACAAGCAGTGTACCCATATGGGAACTTAAACTACAGTCTTGAGCATGACAAGCAGTGTACCCATGTGGGAACTCAAACCACAGTCTTGAGCATGGCAAGCAGATGCTTTTATAACAAGGTTACCCCTACATCCCCAAAATGTATATGTCTACACATCTATGGCATGTTCAGTGGACTGTTAATTACTAATTAAATTATTAATAACATCAATAAATGGATTTGTATATAGACTACAGAATACCAATCATTATTTTACTTTTCAAAATTATGGAATGACTTCTCACCAAATCAGGGAGTTATCAGAATTACCACATGTCTTAAGTCTGACAGACCTAACATCCAGACATTGACCATGACATGACCTGCAGCAAGTTCCAACCTCAACCTTTGACCATCAAACCAGGAAAAACAATTATCTGATTAAAGAAGGCTAATTTTGAAGGTTCCTATTTTTTTTAACAGAAGTCATTTAATCCCATGTCTCATATACAATATGGTACAATTAATAACACAAAACCCAGCATTCATGAAGGTGGACTGTTTCACTGACAGATGTTTTACTGACAGACGTTTCACTGACAGATGCTGCAGACTGTGAGCTGTCTACCAGTCGATGACCAAGCCTTGAAACATTCATGCAGCTACCATAAAGAGCTTAAGACAAGGCTAAGTCCTGGGAGTAAGTAGATAAACACACAGACCATGACATTTTCACTGGCAGCCTTGTATCTAGACTAACGCTTAGTCACTGAATATATATAATGTTGATAGCAACAAACAACCCATATAAATTAAAAAGGAGTTAAAGGGCGATCTGAGATTCTGAACCTGAAGATGGGGAAATCTAGACTTGCTTCATTTAGGGCTTCCGCATGGCAGGAAGGGCTACACAGTAGGGAAAATAATGTGGTTTAGGGACTGTGAGACAGACTACCTTGTGTCATGATACTGGGCAAGTGATGGTAGAGTTTACCTCAGCTGTACAAGTGCAAAATAACTGTACAATCAATAGTCACAATTGTACTGCAGGACATATATTGACAGTAAGCATGATAACATTAAATATAAACACCAACTTACCTTTCATGACAATCACAGTTATCTCACTACATTTTTTGTGTAAAAACATCTATAGAAATCAAAAAGATAACAATCAGGCACACCTTTGGAGGATGAAAGATAAGGGGCAAAGAATGCATGGAAATGTAGAGCAGTAGACGTATATCATATCTGAAATATGTTAACAGATTACAAGGAAAATATCATACATTGTAGGCTGGCAATGATTCAGAGCTTTGATGTGACAGACAAACCCTCTATGCCCTCACTCAACCACAAATACAACCAATCAAAATTATTGTCACAAGTACAGCTGTTGTGTGAAAGGTGCAGGAAGAGGAACTTTGAACTCAATAAAACTACAAACTGTGCTGTCTATTTTGAAAAAAAAGTCTGATGAAAATACTTGAGCAGTGTGTGAAATGTACCCTGGTCCTGTGGTCCCTGGACAGAAAAATTCATAAGGACCACTAACTGACGGGTTTGCATGTGGTCCTGGTGGCCAGTGAAATTCATAAGGACCACAAACTGATAGGTTTGCAGTGGTCCTGGTGGCCATTGAATATTGTATAAATAATTAAGTAAATCTATGAATGTTATTTTGGACCAGTGAAGGACAGACAGGACCACGAATCATTGTCCACTTACTGATCCCGTGGTCTAGTGGGAAATTTTGAAAGGTTTCTCTCCCTGTTTGAGTGAGTCAACTTTCCAGGAATCCTGCTATGATTATGGTAATGGTTTAGCAAACTGACATGAAGATTATGAACTGTTAATATTTATGGCCAGCCGAGTAATCCAAAAGCCTATTCAACTCTGACATCTCTGACTTCAAGCATCATGTGAATGTATCATTACCACCTCAGGACCATGGACAAAAAGTAAACCAAACTTAACTTTACAATAACAGAGATTTACTTGTATATCATGTGCTAAATATGTGTCTCAATAACACACTAAAGATTAATACTTCCACATAACAAAGTAGTAATGCCCACCCTGAAAGGGACTAGTCCGTAATACCTTAAACCCTTTATCAACAATTACTGTAATTTTGTATCAATTGTATGTTAATGTCACAAACAGTTTCTGTCTAAAGGTGCAACTGTCTTTAATAAAACAGAGTAACAAATAATTATGCAAACAATCATTTCCTTTTCTTTAAAAGAAAGTAAACACATTCTCTTTACATTTCTTGGTGCACTGCTTTATAATCTGCTGGTAATAATGAGTCAGGATAACACAATCAGCAGCATACACGAAACACATTCAAAATACTGACTAAAAGGGTTGACACTTTACTGTTACAGTGGTATCAAGCATGAAAAGTTAAGAACAAAAACAAAAATTCAATAGCCATTACAAATAAACATTATCTTACGCTTTACAGAAAAAAATGTAAATTTCAAATCAACCTTATAATGTTGTTTTTCACAGTCAGCATAGAACTTCCTCTCAACAACAGAATGACCCATAACGATCAGCTGAACTGCTGTCAGCCTCACGCTATATATGGTATGAATCACCCTCATTTAAATAGTCTATTGACCATATTTGCTGCTTCACCAGCAACACTTAACTGAGGATACAGAGGCATTCACGCCAAACTGCAAGTTTATCTGTCCAATGTTTGTCTACTTTTTCAGAAACACAGTGCATGCATCTTTCAACGGAGCATAATTATCGATCTAAATCAACATCACCATTTCTACTCCAACAACGTCGCTTTCCTTAAGCTCACTACAAAACAACTTAGTTTTGTTATTATAAACACTTTAATTTATATGTATAGTATATTTAGCACCGATAACAATGCTCACTAAGTTGGCAGTTTGATCTTCGCGTGTCAACTTGATTATCACATTCATTCGCTCACTGTCAACATACAGTTTGTCATCAACAAGTTAACGAGGCCAGTCGACGACGACCACACTGCGATCACTCTCGATAAATGAGCAATGTTAAGTTTAAATAATACGACAGTCAAGTGCATCTTTGCCTTACCTGTTGTTTAAGCCACTGTCCGGATATAAAATGCTGTCCAATGAAAACTTATAATTATACAGCAGTGGTTAATACATTGCAGGACATCCTGGATAAGTTGTCCAGCTTCCGGGTTTCTGCGCACCTGTTGAGGCACGGACTGTTCGTCTCCCAGATGTTTTGATTGGACAATATAAAGTATTTATTTTTGTTTCTTTATCTTTTAGTATTTTAGTGTATATTTTCATCTTCATTTTCAACTCAGATGTATAAGATAATATTACATTGTATTTAAATGTTTGCAAGTTATAAATTAAGAAAACTTTAACTTTTTAACAGTAGATCTATTTCATACAGTCTCAATATCTTATTGACTCCAAAAATATTCAGATGAGTGTCATTACTCTTTTGACAAGTTCACAATCAGCTGATACTAAAACCTTACATCTCTCATATTCCTGCCACATTCGTTTTGTACAAACCAAATTTAAACTTACAAATTAAAAGATTCCGAAATAGCAACCTTAGCCATTTGTAGAGCAAATCTCGATTAACCTTCGTGCAAAAGTGCATTTGTAAATAGATATATACAAAGTCTAAGCGATAGTTCAGATTCAGCATCACGGGAATTGCAACAGCTAAAACACATGAAAATGACAAAACTAGAAAATAACCATACCGTGCAGCAATATTCTCCAATCCTTTAGCGCCCGATCCAAACACGATAAATACTCAAAAGTTCAAACGTGCTGATGCTCTTCGCACAGTTATATTCTTAAAGTATTTGTCTGTGTTAACACAGGTCAAAGGTGATGCGATGTGTCTCTGTTTAAGAATTTGCCCGTGTCAAACCTCTAGCGAAGACACTGTAAATAAGTCAAGTCGAATGGGAGTTTAAAAAACGTGGTGGCAAAAAGGTCTACGAAAGGCTCGACTGGAACTTCCTAAGAACCTTGTGACACGTAAACATATTATTTGCCATGGAAAGATCTATCAGACGTGGTACACAATTTGCAGCAGGATAATTGTCGCTAAGTAAACAGCCCGTTGATGGTGATGTGCCTCCTACTGAGGAGTTCCGATGCGCAGCAAACACACGTCAAGGCATGTGCTGATGGCTGGGAAGAGACAGGACAGTTTGGACGGTGGCAATCTATGGATGGTGTTGCTTAGTCTTCCGGGCGCTCGAAACTAAAATCACAAGACCTTACGTCCTTTGTCAGTTCTGTTTTTTACCTGTGTTACCATACTGAATTTTATTACTGCTGCATTTACAATTGGTTTGTTACTTCAATCCGACAGCCACGCAGTTAATGTCATATTTGTAGATTGATAGAACTATGGAGCTGAGCGGATACACACGCACGCACGCACGCACGCACGCACACAATGCCCATAAATATGTGTGTGACTGCACAGATGCTGTCATAATGTTTATAATGATTGTATACAGAGCTGAATGACTATTGTCTTTGAACTTCACAACGAGATAGGTAGTGAAATCCTTTAAAATCTGTACATACGCAAGCTCTTGATTGAACCAAGCTCAGCGTTTTGATGTGACAAGTCGTAAAACCGAAATAAAGCATGGATTTGTGACCTATGAATAACTGACGAACTTGAATGATGGAAGAAAAAGAAATGTCGTCAGAGAAGAATTGTCGTCCATCTCACTGCCACCGTGAAACAGCGGGACACCCCCTCCTCCTGGAAGCCATTCCATTAGAAACAATGAGGAGGATACAGGAGGTGGTGTTTCACGTGTATGCAATTCCGAGGACGGACAGGTACCACTACAGCAGACCGGCTTCTAACGCTTAATGTCTGAATCTATAGTACTGATAGTAAAATATATACCTATTAATACTGGAAAGGAGTCCCAGAGAGATAACTGATCGTAAGACATTTTCTCAACTAAATATCTATATTTTACCTGCGCTTCTTTCGATTTAGTTTAGAACTATCACAAATACATTTTTAAAAGCGCAAAATGGTTCAATCGTGTGTGAAGTTAGTTTTGTCCACCATACCCATAAATTGTTAACTTTTATGCAAGTTTTTGCTTGAAAGCAGAGATATCTACCAAATATGTCTTGAGGACATCATTTCATTTCTCACACACTGCAAATGTCAGACAGTTTTTTTCATGTGAATGTCCGTACACACATATATGAATCCAACTCCCAGGAGTG
Organism: Haliotis asinina; assembly: GCF_037392515.1. Lineage (NCBI taxonomy): Eukaryota > Metazoa > Mollusca > Gastropoda > Lepetellida > Haliotidae > Haliotis > Haliotis asinina. Next base: position 98,480,916 of record NC_090281.1, on the reverse strand, counting down.
TTTACTCAAATGTCTACAGTCATACAGTAAGCAGGTCAATACTCTTGACACCTAACTGCATACACCTACGAAAGATACTAGTTGTGAAATTATTTCACCCTCAAGGGCTTTACTGTTGTCGGCCGAGTCCTATGCTAGTATATCAATGCCATATTAATAGTGATCCCACAGAACCTTTGAGTCCAAGTTCACTGCTCATGTCTGCACAGGGGACGATTACAGTCGAGGATTAAAGATTACGAATAGATGTGTTCACTCATTATGTACCTGAAGTTTGAATCCCGTGGAAAGTTCGCAAGCCACAAATTGCTTCCGAAGGTGAACTCTCAACTCCGTCTTGTACGGGGCTCGGCCATAGTGTATCTAAGCTCAACCAACTTGTATTCAACTAAAGCAGTACGCTTATAAACTGTTTCTGTGTACTGTTGGATGGTTGCACTCATTTTTGGAACATTTGCTATAATTCTGTTTAAAACATGTTGTATCTTAAGAGGACATCATGTACTTTTCATCTTTTGATGGGATATTCAGAGATCTCAGTCTTGTTATTGACATGATATGTGTGAGTCAGCCCCGTGTATCACAGAGAGATAGAACACACCTGTAGCCACTGTGGAGTGGTATGTCACTGACGGTTAACTCCGGGCGCTTTGAGCCATTATACAGTCATGGTAAGTTTCATAGTATGGTTGCGGCTGCGGACTGGTTAAAGCGTTCGCTCATCACCCTGAAGACACAGGATACCGTTCAGTGTTTAAAGAGAGTTTCTGGTGTTCCCCGCCTTGATATTGCTAAAACCGACATAGACTAACTCACTCATGGTATGGTTTCATGGTGCTCTCAAAAATAGTGCAACAATACCACTGTACACTACAACAACGGCTTGACATTGCTCTAGTGTGGGGATCGAATTCGGTCACCTGGCGTCACAAGATGAATGTTTGCTTGTTTGCACATGTTTATGCTGTAGTGAAAGGAATTGGGCACAGTTTAGTTCTCTTGGTTGCCCCCGATAATTACATGTAATGGACAGCGAACAGAGACAGGACATATTACACATTAACTGAAACCCTTACTACATACACTGAATGTATGGACTTGACCAAAATGTTTTCATTTATAGCTTGTTTTAGACTGAGGCTGCCGTACAGAATGGTGTTAATATCTGAACTAACGTTTCAAAGCCTTGTATCAAATCAAACTGGCTGCTGACATACTGTGGACAATTCTAGAATGAAATGATTGACATCTTCCACCAGAACACCACAAGACCACAAAAGCAAGTTCCAGATAACTTGACACGACAAAGATAAGCTTTCAAAGAGCTATATAAATGTCTTAACTTAAGGTGTAGAACACCAGTCTCCCTTTTACCAACTAGGGATTTATGTCGGAATTGTGCCAATTTCTATCATACAATTTAGGTTTAAATGATGGAAATGAAATGGTACAATCTATTGTGTAGGAGATATTATTCCATAAACAAGCAGAATCATAGATAAATGACTTTTGAAGAGCCCTGGTCCTGGAATAGGCAGATTAGACTTGTTACATAAATTGTATTCGGAAATAGATTCAGTAGATAGTGGAAGTAAGCCTATAAGCTAATCAGGCGCTTGCAAGTTAGCAATTTTGTAAAATGTATAGTTTTTCATGTGTACGTCTAACTTGTAAAGGTAACCAACCAGTTTCACTGTACAAGCTATTTTTGAAGGGAACTTTGGCATACCGGTGGCAGGGTTTGTAACAGTTACACGGTCAGACCTCTTTGTATTGTACGGCAACATAGCATCAACATCTTGAAGCTGACGTACACGCTACAAATGTCCATGTTGAAGATGAACTCGGGAACTTGTGGACTCATTGAAAAGCATAAAGTTAGTCATATTAGGGTTAGACGTAATTTAACCAGTTTTCTAATCATGTATTATTTGGGGCTAAATCACAGTGGAGAGTAGCTTCTCTCGATATTACATCTTTTACCGCAACACCATTTTGATGTGTCATAGGCAAATATTCTTGTGATAAAAATGGAGCTAGGACAGATCCTTGTGGGAACCATGCAGTAACATTTAGTTCTTTTGGTAGTGTTGCATAAACAGAGACACTCTGTCGTCTATCAGATAGATATGGTTAACCAACAAAGTACGCTTCCACGAATACCATAATTGTCTCATTTGTTCAATTAATCTTTCTGCAAAAAAACTGTCAAAGGTTTCTGAACTATCACAAAATACCATACAGTAAAGGTGGCGAATATCTAGGGCTGGGAAGATATTAAGCTAAAATAGATATTAAGAGTCGTAGCAGTAAAACCTTTAAAATTTACTTAAAATGCTATGTGCGTATGCTTGGCATTTTTCTTTCAAGAATTTTCACAAAGCTAGATGATAAACTGTAACAGGTCCATACAAAAGTGTGAAATAAAGAGAAGAAAAAATGAGAGAAAAGTATGAAAGTAGGAGTACAATTTCCCGTCCTCCCCATTGCATGAAGTACACCGTCCCTCAGTAATATATGAAACAACGAAGAGATTCAGATGTACAAATTAGTTGTAACACTCTCTTGCTAATGCCACCAGGATTACTGGATGTGTTTGTTGGTAAGGTCTTAATCATATCAGATACCTCCTGTCCTTTAGTCTACCACTTGCATATCATTATGTGTCCACATAGAGCATAATAACTTCAATGTATAACCAGTTTTCTCCGCATTTACCGAGTATGGCATGTGATGCACCACACAAGCTTGTTGTGAGTGGGATAATACGATCTGCTGTGTTTTGATTTGACTCTCATCCATGGTATATAGCTTCAAACACACAAATGTTATATGTGTGTATATTGTAGGTTGTTATGGTATACCAGGCGACTATGCTTGTCGTAAGAGAATCGGGTGGTCAGCCTCGCTGACTTGGTTAACACATGCCATCGGTTCCCAATTGTGCAGATCGATGCTCATGTTGTTGATCACAGGATTGTCTGGTCCAGACTCGAGTATTTACAGATGGCCGCCATATAGCTGTAATATTGCTGAGTGCGGCGTAAAACTAAACTCACCCACTCACTGTTGTGGTATAACACCCCGACGCCCATCCCATATATTCACATTGCGCAGCCTACACTGGATGTCCAGACACCATTGTCCGTATGGGTGCATTGTGGGGAGTCCATTTCTCGTGTCCACCCTCTGTCATACTGACAGAATATTCTTTGAAACGGCGTAAACCCAAACTCACCCCCAACACTATTTGGTCACAGTGGCATACCTGGCTCAACATGTGAAAAGTCCATACTCCCGTCTAAAAAGATCCACGACATTGTCAACACAATCACATCGTGTAAACCTTTATAAACAGAACAGAGGTTCTGCGTCCTTGTACCTACATTTATTCCGATTCAGTGTGTGTATGTGTGTTTGTGTGTGCTTGCGTGCGTGTGTGCGCGCCTGAAAATGTGTATGAATGTAATGATCCCAACCCCCAAACAGTTACACAACTGAGTGTGAAGGCATTGTTATCTCACTGTCCTTCACCTGGACGGTCAGTTGCCGAGTCTGCATCACCACTTAACCCAGTTCGTGCGACGTTGATTGGATGATACGGCTTCACGCCGCAACGCACAGCCTGGGTCTGCGCATGTTGAAGACAAACACACTTTATACTTATTGTAAAAATTGTTGTTGAAAGACCTGATTCATTCTTGCATGAACTGCTATTTTACTCTAATTCGGACACTCTTCGATGTACTTATCCAAATACACATTACCTGTATAGTAGAACCTGCCGAATGAACATATATTATCTACAGACTCACAATTTTACCATTGTCGAGGGACATTTGTCCAGCGAACGATATCGTATGATTATCAATCGATCAACGTTGTGTGCTTACACATAAGGTCATGCTAACTGAATTCTTGTCCGAGGAAACAACTTTAAGCATTTCGTCTTGGGCAACGACCTGGACACATCGCGCGCCATCTTTCAACGGCATTTAATGTTCATCCTTTTCGAAAATCACATTTATTTTGGATACGAAGCCACAATATTCATTATATGGAAGATACCAATTTGTAGCAGGTTGCTTTCATCCATATTTCAGTATTTGAATATAACTGTGAACAATAGAAAGTCAAATGAATTAAGGGTTTTATTTCCTGTTTGTAACCATATCACGACTGTGATTTACAAAGTTCAAACTGGACTTCAGTAGATAAAAATAACATGGAATTCCAGAGGTACCCAATGCCAGGTATAAAGAAAACCCAAGGGTCATCTCCCAGCGTCTTTTCGTAAGACAAAGACAAAGCTCTGTGTCCACAGTCCAGACAGGTGTTCTACAGGCATCACCCAAAAACGTTATGTAACTCATCAAAAGTTTAGACGGTAGTGTAAATGTAGCCACTTACTTAAGTCAACTGTTCTACACGAGATCTTGCAAAAACATGCCATGCTGTTTAATAGTACTGTTTACACATGAACTGATGTATGGTAAAACAAATTCGTAACGTTGAAAATATTACTGTTAGGAAACCCAGTGAAAAATTGGCAAATCCTCAACAAACCTGTCCAGCAAAACGGAGCTGTTCAAATGCACGGTATTTGCACATGCTTTACAGCATGCAGTTGGTTCCCTCGTGTCAGTGGAGAAATCCATCTTCGATGTAACCATATATACACCTGGAACTTAATTAAGCACCCCGTGATATATTTCATTATAGTAGCCCAACTGTTAACCATTGTTAAACATGAATGGGACTTTCTTGGACGCCTAGTGAGAATGAGAGAACCCCGTCTCAAGAATCTTGCACAGCTGGAAGCTGAAGAATGACGGCAATTGCCACTTGATCGTATCAGAAGGTTTACCAGTAGCACGAGGAGGAGGATTCATGCTGTCATCCAAGCACGTTGGGGACACACCCGATACTGTTGCCAGACACATAAGACGTTAACATGTGACATTCCTTGCGCACAATCTCTTGTAATAGTCAGCCACTGACAATGCTACGGCCATACTTATTCAGTGACTATTTTCATTAAAAAAAATCAATAGACCAAACCACACTGGTTACGCTATTAAAACAACACAAATTGGAATCATTTTCTTGTTTTTCATTTGCCAACAGAGTGTATGTTTCACAATCGCTAAGGTTCCACTATCTTTGGAATAGAGAGATACAGTAAGTTTTGTTTCTCATCATCCCGAAAATAGTGGGTGGGTGCTTAATTACTTTCCAGGTGTACATATACATAACATATAGTGAGTGCCTTTAGGGAATCTAAGTTTTGATGAGTAGCATTTTCAAGTACTGTTCCAAACGATGTGTCCACGTCATTTACTGCAAATCGGTTCTGTCCCAGATTCACCACTGGACAAAAAGTGACTGGGAATTGGAGTGAGTGAGTGAGTGAGAGAGAGAGAGTGAGTGTGGCTTAACGCCCTGTGTAGCAATCTTCCGGGAAAATCACGGTGGAGTTCTCAAGAAATGGACTTCACACAATATAAACATGTAAAGAGACTCGAACCCGGGTTTGTAGCGTGAAGAGAGACGCGTAACCACCAGCCAACCTAATCGCCCCAAAGATTCAAAAGAAAGGAAAACTGTTCAGTATGAAAAGTTTATTCTTCCATTAGTTTGAACAGTTTACAAAAACTTACGCATGCCATATTAGATTAATACACAGGTCACACCAGATGCAAGCATTTCAGAAATCAACAGATGACCAAAATATAGTACACATATTTCCGTATCCAAATGTAGTCACCTTCAACAAATATCTGAACTTTTCCACTTCAGCGATCTTGAATACAAAGTGATCTGAGCCCTATAACTTGCCCAGTTATAACTTTAAAACGTTGTCGGAGACTCACGACAACCGTTGAGGTAGAGACCGACTTGCGTGAGTCTCTCCGCAAGCACTCATCGGTCTTTGTATGTCCCAGGATCTGTGTGGAAATGTAATGGGAAAGAATATAACATTCAAAAGGAAATGTTATTGGCGATCAAATTATTAAACACGAAAATACACGAACAGTACAATACGTCTATACCTTGCAAAAATATGTCAGCAGCGGTTTTCCTGAAGCATTTAAACCTCCAGTCATTCATGTGAGCCAAGGCTTCAGCCATGCAAGCGGAAGTCATGACTGAGGCCTATGATTTTCTCGTATAAAACGACATCCTGTTGGTTAAAATAGATCGCTACAATACATCCATAACAAAGTATTACATTGACAACTGATGGATTCAAGGTTCCTGGTAGTTTCCGTTCCCAAATTACCATCGTGGGAAGGGTTAGGTACTCATGGTAAAGGTCTTAAAGACCTCTTTGTCCTAATGAAACATTGCTCAAAGGTTAACATCGTACCTGTATTCTAATTAATAAGTAAACTGCCGGTAGGTTAATGAACTCATATCTGAAAAAGTAATGGGGTTTAAACCATGGAATCACCACTTTCACTGACAATAGTCTGGTAACTTAACTACCTTCACAGATTACTTTCTCCAACTCTGATTCACTAAGTCAAAACATCTACAGCAGACAACTTGAGATTCAGCCACATGGATGATCTGTTCTCAGTCAAGCGAGTTCAGTTTAAGCGGTAAGCTGCAATATCACAGCTATATGGAAAGGTGAAATAATTTCCAAAGCACAGCATATGAAGGATGACTTCAACTATAACACCGAGGTAGCAGTATTGGGGTTGCATCAATGCTTTCAAAGAGATGTGGAAACTATTTCCAAAATTTTAGGTGTTGGTGACAACCTATGTCATGTGGAATTCCTGTTATGACCTACATCATGTTTTGTGTATAACAAATGAATACCAGGCAGTAGATGCCTCAGCCATCACCAATTAACCTGTAGTAAATTTACTTCGAACTTTAAAGCAGCTCTGAAGTCCTCCGTTTCATGACTGTCTTCCTTCCTGATAGTTTGACACCTAAAACAATGACAAGATCAGATTTCTTGAAAATTTCTGTTTATTGTCATCAATTCATTATGACTAATTATGTTTAGTGTCATCTAATGATAAGGAGGGACATAAGCGTGTTATAAACATGTATTCCACAGACACTGAGGTGTCTTTGTTCTAACTATCTCCTGACCTGCTGACCTGCAAGTGTCATCCTCCTGCACCACATTCTAATCTTCCATCACAAGTGAGCAGGTCAGGGCTCAAGGTTGTTCTGAATGCACCAATATCTGGAGATGCTGTAGATGTCTGGACAACTTAGCAAAGGTTGCTGGGAACAACTGTAACCCTTGCCCACTAAGGTTTTACCACACAGAGTTTACCTTTATGAACAGTGGTAACCAACAGGCTTGTCATTGTCAAAAAATCATATAATCAGAAACAAGTAAGTAGACAAAGACATGCCTCTTCATGCTTAACACATCTAAAAATCTGCCAGAGTATTTTGAAGACCTTTCGTTAACACAACAACATCACCTTAAAAGTTGTACACAAAAATATCAAGCATGACCAAAACAATGTAAACACACACTGGCAATATTTGACAGCACATTCTCAGTCAAGAATAACAACACTTAACATAAAAACCCAGTAACAGAAGATATACATATACCAATGCCCTATATATCTGTATAAAGGTCATTTGAGGTGTAACCATGGCAACAAGTTGGTGATGCAGCTTACTTCTAAAGAGTACAGGCATAAATACTTGCATCTCAAGTCCTGTGGCAGATATAAATTTATTTGTCAGTATACTGTGAATTAATATTTACTGTCAAGTAACATAGAAACAGAATTGTCAAACTAATCAACAAGTTGTCTAGATTAGAATAACAAATATAGTGCTCTGAAGTGCAACATCATCAAACCTTGTGCCGACAGAGAGGCCATATCCAGTCACATGAGGTGTTGGTCAGTCATCCTCTGTGTTGTTACACCTCAAATGATGTGTCCAAGGTAAATCATCAATGGATACTCTTTGTTCTTATGCTTAAAGAAATGAACAATCAGTGATTGGAATAAATAGCATATCACAGACTTGAATGCAATGTTCAGTATTGAACAAGTATTACATACAACCAGCAGTAAACTCATACTTTTTGTAAACAAACACATTTGAACCAAAACTACTTCTATCAGTATTTGCTTAACAATTAAACTGTCTCCCTGTCTGACAGTGAAGGGCAGTCTGTAAGGTTAAAGTGACTGATTCCATACCCAAAACAAATGTTTCTGTAAATCCACAAGAGCAGAACCTTTCCAAAACATAGCAATGAATTAACTTCTTGAAAAGATTCTGATTTCAGTGATTAACTGACCTTCATTAGATGTCAGAACTGTGGTAATAAGAAATATACAAATGTATGGCACATTCAGACCTAAAAAACCTGAGTCAGCATTATTTGGTGTGCAGTGCATGAAGCAGAAGGTGATTGTCTACTTTGAACTTTGGCACACTCCAGGTCAGCTAACAGCTAAACTAGCAAGAAGAAAACTGGTAGGCTTATCACATAAAATCAAGTTCTTCATATGTCAGCAAATTCTAAATAAGTTTATACCAATACACACTTGGCAAGGACTGTAACAGTAGAATGAAGCAAGACTAAACTGAGACCTGTCTCAAGACACGGATATCTAGGCCATGTGGGAATTGTACACACATCAGCCAGAAAGAAATGTCACAGAGAAATGCAATCTTACAATACTGGTGCTTCAATCCAAGCTTAACTAAGAATGGGATATTTCCCCCATTTTATTGAAATCTGCTTTTTAATCAGAAATGATAGATGAAACTCTCAAAGAAAATCCGGATACCTCAATAGGAGATTATCAGCAGAGCAACCAGGCTTCAAAAGTATCTTCTAAAGTGAGCAGGGCATGCATAGCTCATCCATTTTTTCCAACAAATGGTCAACATTACCGGAGTTTCATTAACAAAAACTTAGCCCCCAACTATCATGTTGTCGGTAGTGCTCACATAAAATGGTTGCCAAGGCAATGGGTTCAAGAACCAATCAGAATGATGGACTCTCCACTGGTTCAGCGCCCTTATTCTAAAAACGTTTCTAGCCCTAAGAATTCTTAATTTTGATTGTATTCATTTAGTTAAAGAATGGCTTTAAGATGTTTATAGGGCTGCAAACATTTCAAGAATAGCTGGTCATATCTTGCCGAGGAGTGGCATCCTTTGAAGATCAGACCTGTTGATCATCAATGTCCTACAATACACTGTATACTTCACACGTATATGACTCACTGTCTTACTGTCATAGTGTACAGTTACAGCCCTTATGCATGTATCATTACAATCCTTGTGTAAAGTCAACAGTCCTACTGACAAAGTGTAAACATAACAGTCTGGGCTTGATTTGAGAAAAAGAAAAATACTTGCACCTGCTTCAGCCTTTATGATTTCTGTTGTCGCCATCATGTAAAGTCTGCAGTGACAGTCCCTAAGTGAAGTATGGAGCAACATCTTTAGGTGAAATATCAGCCACTGTTATACATTCAAGACAGAACATTTGAAAAAATGATAACTCAAAATCAAAATCACAATCAAGAAAACAAATATATACACATAAGACTGTCTGGCAGTGGTGACTTGGACTTTGGACAACAATGACAGTAGATGATACAGTGGGGAACATATTGCAAGTGTTGCACAGGTAATGCAATATCAGCAGGATCCAGGGATAACTGATCTCATTCATCATTATAAAAAATCCCACTCAACATAACTGACAAGATTATTTCTGAACCTTTTTCTTGTTTGACTGGCATTGACTGGTATTGGCAAGATGAATACCTTGATGCCCAGAAACACCTATACATAACCACATCTTTTTTGTCTACAACATATCAGGACACATGATAAAGGTTTAAATATTTGCCCTGAAACTACCCGAAAGACATTAAATACCCATGGAGGTTTATTGTTCTTGTTTTAATTACATACCACCTGTGTATTCACCAAGTGAGTGAGTGAGTGAGTGAGTGAGTGAGTGAGTGAGTGAGTGAGAGAGTTTAGTTTTATGACACACTTTGCAATATCCCAGCTATATGGCAGCGGTCTGTAAATGATCAAGTCTGGACCAGACAATCCAGTGATCAACCACATGAGCATTTACCTGTGCATATTCACCAAGTGACAAGGAGGTAACCAGCATATCAAACTATACATAAGTTATATTTCTGTCCAGAAATCAAGTTGTAGTGAGTAAGTATGAGACACAAACTACATGTTTTGAATAATAGTCTCTTTTGGGCAATTATATTATTCTATAATGATGTTTTCTGTCTTCTGCACAAACTGTGTTATGGACAAGGAAATTTACATATGTTGTCTTTCCAGGCTTATACTGGGAATTTACATTGATTACTTACAGCCTGATACAGATTGAGGCATCAACCTGAATCAGAATCTAAATCATTGCTCATGACTTGAGTTGCATAGCTGTTAATTACAGATACCAACCAGGGAAGACTGTCATTGTAAGATTTTCAAAGGCAGGAAAGAATATGAAATTGTTAGTCAACATAACCATTCCCTCCCTATAGGTCATGTTGTCAACGACAGTATCAACAACCAACACAAACAAATCAACTAAATTAATGCATAGGTCTCGATTGACTAGAAATATTTTCTTTCACACATGACACAAGTTACTTTTGCGCTTACACCGGTGTTGGGGAAATTATTTCAAACCCGATTAATGTCTCAATAACAAATTGTACAAATTAAACAGACAGTGGCCACTCCAGGAGTATGGGAGATAATGCACTGCTATGGCAACACTAATATTAATGACTGAAAACTATTACCAAGTGTTATGGTAATCATGGAAAATGGCCATTCAAATTTTCTTCACTATCGTTTGTATGTTTTCTACTGATACAAACACTGAAAATCTGATATTTAATAGGACTGACTGACAACATAATATTACTTAATCTGAAATATTTTACATTAGTGTGAAAAAAATATGGAACTAATCCAAAATATCAATTGTTGGCTGATAACATATATCAGACAGGCTGTCCACTATGGCCTTGGGTACTCTTTGTGTCAAAAATGTCTATACTGAACAAACCTAGTTAAAGATCTTCTTAATTAAACTCACTTTCAGTTTTGTATATGTCATCCCTTGAAAGAATCTTCTTGTTATAGTCCTAGACATACAGCTCATATTTACTGACAAAAGAACAATGAAACAAATATACCAGTTTAGAGGAGCAATTGATTTCCTTGACAATGACAATTCAAATTCAATTCAGTTCACTTTTTCTGAATCAGTCTTGTCAATCACAAAACTTCATTCTTGAGGGTTTAACATTAACCACAAAAAACAGGAGTTCATAACTACTTAACACTTGCTTAAACATATTCAACTTAACTATTGAATTCAGAAAATTGCAAAAACGCTTTTAGTTGTGGTGGAAGAGGTAGGAGTTCAATTTTTTCATCGATTATCGGATGCACATTTTGTCGAATGGTGACCCGACAACACTCCTTTAGGGATCTCACTGGGTAGAAGAAACAGTCATCGATCCATTCTGATATACTGTCATAACTGCTCATGACACGCAGGTTGTGCCTTTTGACTTGTAGAGCATCAACCTGTGGTCGGAAACCTGCTGCAAACAGCAGACGCCAAGCTACCAGCTCTTTACTCTTAGGACCCACAATATCAGGATTTTCAAGGAAAGATTTTGACAAGGTCATTGAAACAAGTTCTGTCATTTCCTCATCTGTGACCTTTGCTCCATAAGAAAGCAGGAGCCTGATTTTCTCAACAGAATTGTGCACATAAGCAAAAATCAAAGGCTTTTGTTTTTTCCATCCACCTCCTTTATTGACATCTGCTCCCCGGTCAAGGAGAAGTTTTACAACTTTAGGGTCCACATTGGAGGAAGAACAGGCACAACCAAGAGGGGATCTCTGATTGTCGTCCTGCATATTGACATCCATTCCCAAGTCAAGCAACTCAATCACCAAGTCAACAGCAGAGAACTGTACGGCTGTGGGCAAGAAGGTAGCTTCACAAGGATTAGCTCCAGCTTGTAACAGCAGTTTGGTTATCTGGACTGGTGGGAAAGAGCTTGGTCGAAAGTCTTCTTTTCCCCCTAAGTCACTTCTGCCTTTCCAGAAGAAGCGAAACTCTGCATTTCGGCACGACACTTTCAGTGGGGTGTCTCCCTCCATTGTGGAAACATTCACATCACATCCTTCGCCTATCAACCTTTGAACAATCTTCACATCATCCGACTGACATGCATAGAACAAGGGAGTACATTCCATATTATCCTTCTTGTCAGTGTTGATGTTCTGTGCAGACTGTAACAGCACCTCCAGAATATCAAACAGTTCAGGCTTCCTCTCCTCTACACTGCAAGTGTGATGCAAGGCTGTCTTGCCGTCAGGGCCTGCCAGGTTCACGTCTGCTCCTGCACAGATCAGTACACGGACAAGTTCAATGTTGCCAAGAGAGCTTGCAAGGCTGAGTGGAGTTATCTGCTCCTTCTCCCAAACCTTGTTGACATCAGGCTTGGTGTTCAGCAATTCTCTGACCATATCTGTGTCATTGCTCTTGATGGACATGCACAGCTTGTGCAGCCAATCATCACTGGTACAGTCAGCCATTGCTGCAGGTTTAACACATCAATCTCTAGTCATGGCAAATCTGCATCTGAAAAAGTAAAAGGATATTCAAACATTTGAAGACAAACTTTTTACTGAAAAAGCAATAGAAACAATGCTCTGTAGCTCACCTGAATGTAAAAGTGACAGAAGCCATTTCAAAGAGTACCATACAACTGTAGCTATCCTGAATTATTTGTTTGTTGTTTAAGGCCACACTCAGAAATATTCCTGCTATATGTTTTTGAATACTGGGGTGAAAATCACATTTAGCTGACAGCTAATGTGTAACTTGTAGTTTTGCAACACTCCAGTTACATAAGAAGCTGTGGATAATCGTATCATGACCAGAAGACCCAGCAACAGTGAGGAATGAACCCAATTAGTCAAGTCTTACAAATCTGAGTAACCTGTGTGATATGTGGAAGCTCAATAACCACCTCAGAACATGTCTGTTAACAAGCTCTGGCTAAGTCTCTGAAGCACGTGTAAAAGGACTGTGAAGTTCTTGTGATGGTGTGCTTCGCCATTCATTACTAGTACTGCATGGCGGCTCAATAAGGCAGTCTGTTTGGTTGATGAGAACTGATAAGAGTATTAGTCTTGTAATACACTGAACTACCTGCGTGTTCAACTCCTGAGTAGCACAAGCACTGCATTTTTCTGAAAAAATATATCTATTTCAAAGACTTGATTTCACAAAATCAGGACAAGCACTTATTGCTTGGGGATCTGCTCAAGCCAAGAATCCACTGGAAAGTTTTAGTATACATGAAGACAGCACGAGAACTCTACAGTGTAATTCCGAACCCCACATTGAAACTGCACATGCTGCGCTAACACTGATACAAAAGAAAAGAGAAGGCCACTAGCTACAAGAAAGGCTTGACTGGGGCGGCATGTCTTGACAGAGGGAATAGGTCAGTGTTTCACAGCTAGTTGTCCCTCCTCTGAATAGTGCAAAACTTGATGTGTTGGCAAACATAATCATTTCCCTCAAGCTCATACATAAATTATACAGATCGAGACAGGAGTCTTTGTGAACCAGTCCCACACTTCAAACCCAGCCAGCTTTGACATGAAAACCCTCCCTGGAGAGAGAAGACCCCTGTATCCTATCTTGACATAAGCATAATACCAAGTAACTGCCCATGGGGTTAAAAACTCCCATCCCCCGATGCCCGGGACAAGTCAGTTTTCATTTCGGGCAATCAAATAATGGCATCTTACTTGTCCATGTGTTACAACATGGTTTCTGCTTAAGATTACAAACTGTTAATAAACTTGGATCTCATTTCATATCTGCTCAAAATGTAGCTATTAATTTCACAATGATAATAAAGTAGAGTTATCTTTCTTTGATGTATCACTTCTCGGTAAATAGTCTACCAAACATTCACATCATATACAACGTTGATTTAATTTTTCATAATTACATCGTCATAATTATGTCATAAAAGTCAGGACAAGTGGAGAATTTGTCAGGACAAGTTACTGTGCCAAAAGGTTTTAAATAAAGAAACACTAGACAGCTGAATGTTGGAATTCATCAATGGTTCATACCTTGTGCACCAATCGTACAGTTCCAGGATTACAGGCAGATTTACGAAATATGAATCTGTCACAACATTGCAGAATAAGTTCTGGAATAAGCCTGTTTCAAATCATACATTCTGTAGCTTTATTTTTATCATTTCAACACTGGCAACTGAATGATACCCAAACATTAACATGTGATTCAAACACATGAATTCTACAACAAAACAACAACTATATGAAATTCTCTGGCACTGTTAACAATTCCTTTTTGACAAAGAGATATTTTGATTATATAAACATGTAACCATTAATACAAAAGACTAAATTTTGAAATGTACATCATTTATGAGAGTGTATACTTGTTTACTGCCCGGAATTTTGTACTTTTACTGCAGAATATATTTTGACAACTACTGCATAACATGTACAATAACACTTTTCACAGACACTCATATACAATTCAAGCTTCAACTGACACATAAAGGTACAGAAGTTCACCTTTGGTGACATGGTTACATTCACATTGCCCATGCCTACTCTCATGCCTACTCTCATGCCTACTCTCATGCCAGTAACCAGTGATGGTCCGAGTTAAGAATATTGGCCTTAGTAACATTTTGTACAATGACAAATTTCAGTACTATGACATCAAATACCATGTACAACATGTACAATCACATAACCATAGAGAACAACTAATACAATTCTTCATTAGTCTTAAAGGTCACATACACTCCAATAGGGTACAAATGCAAAATCACTTGCAGACATTGTTGTAAATGAAACCCCGTCATCAAAACTGCTCATTTCGATCTTTAATTACCTTAAATCGACCTTTTTGTCAACATTGCAAAATTCTCAGCTGCCAACGAAATTTCAACCAATCAGAGTGGTGCGTCTCCGTGACGTAATAGTGGGTATAGAAATGAGGGGCTGTGCAGTATTCATCTACATTTCAGGGGTTAAACTATTTCGTTTGCAGGTTTGTACAAACTTGAAATCGCGAAATCTGTTGAGAAAAATGAAAGCTATATGTTCTCACAATCTACTATCATTTAGTTTTGTCTCCTGCTTTGCCTAGTTTTTGAGTTACAACCCTTGTTTTCATCACTTGGTGTCGCTAGGTTGTAATCCGTGTTAGGTGGTATAAACCTACACGTTATTTGTTATCATTCACTTGATGCTTGGTTAATGAATTTATAACAAGTATAATTAGTGGTAACGCCACTTTGATTACCCGACAAAGGCCCCCATTTGGCATTTCTTTTGTCTGGATCGATCAAAGGACTAAACGATAACACTCTGATTAATTAGTTTTATGGGGATTTAAATGGGGGATTTGCCAAAAGGTAGTGTTTATGTATGTACATTTACTAATCTATACTGAATACACTCTGTCATGTCTGTGTCTATGTAAAACAACACCCTTCTTTCAAAGGATTAACCAATACATTGATTGCTCATTATTGGCTAACTAAATAACTTTTTAAAAAGAATGACACACATTATGCAATTAGTTGCCAGGTGTGCTATGTTGGGTAACCAATGAAACTATACAGCAATGTGAAAAACCTGAAACGGTACATCACGTTTTCTTATATTAGACTGTTAAAAGACACATCACTTGGGTTATCTGCAGATGAATTACATATCACTTGTTTTTGTGGATATTGATGGATACATTCCTCGAAGAAGGTAATAGCCTGACATTGCTCCTATACCTTTAATTTTAATATTTGCATTTTTGTTTTTGATAAGTTGTCGTAGCTTTCAACAGAATCATTGTTTTCATCGTAAGTGTAATGATGCAGACGACATACTTGGGCATGTGTGCAAATTATGATTCATACAGGAAAACTATGAAATGTCTACATATTACATTCCTGTTATCCATTCGCAGATCGCTTCTTTTTATTAAGTTTCAAAATGCATACAAGTATGATTATAAAGTAATTAGGATTATGAGACCAAGTATAAAGACGTATATTGACATGTGTCTGCATACTGGTGAGTGAACGTTACAAACCAAGTAAATTTAGCAAGTGAAGAAATTTATCGTGCAGTATTTTCACTTAGACCCTGACCTCGTTTAGGTTATGTTACAGGTTGTGTCATGCAAAATCCTTTTGGCCATGATTCAAATGCATATATAACTACCAGCAATAAGTAGTTTTGATTTTATAACTTGATGAGAACAAATCAAAATCTCAATAATTCTAACGGACTTTAGCCTGTGACTTCAGAATTTTCAAAAATGGCGGCGCCCTGTCTGAGGATGAATGCCATTTAAGTTTGTTTTCACCGACTTACAAAATCAAAATTACTTTCTACTGGTAGTAAAATATGTATTTTATTGATGGACATTAGGATTTTACATGACATTGCTTATAACATAACAATTTCACTCTTGGAATCGGTCAATATAAGGGGTCAATATAAGATTACTTACGATAATATTGTCACTTCGACCACAACCTCGTTTCCGAGGAAGAAAGCGTTATATCCATGCAAAACCCTTTTGGTCAGCAATGCGTAGTAAGCAGTCTTAATTTTATAAACTCGATGAAACTTAAACTCCATTTTCTATCCTGGAAGCGTGGTAGGGGGCGAACCATCTGATTTAGTATATACCACAGGCTTCCACAAAGCTCACTTCACACACACTAACAACCAATTTAAGCACAAACTACGGAGTCTGGTGGAAATCTGTGCATAGTGACACCATCACCCGACCCCAAGGAACAATTGACAGCAACACAACAATTCGGCATGTCTTTGGTGATGTCGAGAAATCAGCAAAATGACAAGCTTCCTACACATTTTCTATACATTTAACAGGAAACCGTTCCTTCTATGACGTCACTGTAGGGCTCTGGCGACAGAGTTATGTAACCTGTCTGCGGTTTCGTTTGCGGGCGAGAGAGAAGCAGACGGCTTTTTAGCAACTTTTAAGTGCTTGGTATTAATTAACCACAAGTTTTTTTTAAAAATAAATGGTGTTTCGTTTATGACTAACCAAAAGTCTTTCATATGCAGTGATAAAAAGAGTACCAAAAAACTGAGTTTAGTGGTCCTTTAAGTCTTACAACGTACTGGTAGTTATACAAGGCGCATATTGATACAACATAATTTGATACTAGTGGGCAGGTTTGACAATTTTGGAGGTAGATATGCACATACATAAAGAGAAGACATATAATTATTGTAAATACAAATTTCTTATATCACACGCAGTAAACAAACATTTAGCAAAATTACACAACTGTCTAACATACTTCAAACCAAATAATTTAAAGACACATGTATTATTTTGTGGATCCAGAGGGGTTGGGGTGCACAAACCCCTACCTTCTCTCCCGAAAATGTTTCCCCGAGGATCATTTCCCCCTTACTTTTGAAGTTCATGATATATGTGCCACACACCGCTTCTCCAAAATTCTGGATCCACCCTTGATATGGCCTAATAATTCAATTCACAGTTGACAAATGACATTTCCAGCTATGTCTCCATTTTGCAATGGTTCAGATTAGAACATCATTGATGGGAAAAATAATTCATGATTATCAATATGAAAACTGTGTCATGGATAACATCCACCATAAGCTACGAATGAAATATAGTGCCCTCTCTCTGAAATGAGTCCATATGCCCAATTATATATAACATAGGCCCAGATATTGTTGAAATGTGTGACATTGTGCCTATGACACATCACCACTCGACAATGAAGAAACATGTTGATGTTCACATTACCTTTTTGAGACCTTTTATGTACATTTACTCAGAGCTGCTTTTCTGAAATATTTGTCGATAATTCACTGATAAATTAAAAAAATATTGTTGATCTATGTCACATATGTTGATCTCCTTAACCTCAAGGCCATCACCAAGTTCATACTTGTAAGTTGAGCAAGTCTTGTCATTTGGTATTCAGAATCTTTTTCAAATTTGAAATCCTCCATCTAAGATACATAACGCTCATATCGTAGCTAATTTCCTTCTTAAAAAACTTTCATTTTTCAAAAAATGTAAGAAATCCAAATAAATCTACATCTATGTTTCAGTTGGCCTTTTTCCAAATGAGGCTCGAAGTAAACCCACAGAGAAAAAATGGGTGGTCATGGCAGGACCTCATGATTGAGGTCTAGGCTTCTGTCTCCAAGGCTGTGCAGCGCTGAGAGTGAGAGTGGTGCTTGAGCTGGGCAAGTATAATTTGAGGAAGTGTTAAGCGGAACTTGACCAGTTCCATTAAACCAAGATACCCTTTAATAACAAAAACTCATCAACGGTTAAATGGGTCATTGTCCGTTTGTTAACCTCCCTTCCATGTAACCTATGCAAAACCGTCGTGATCGAATCTGACATAGAGAAAAATCCCCGATCAGCTGACGACTTTCCTTGGCCAAAAAAATCGATGTGCTACCGGCACCCGATCCCTGTCAGGTTAAAACCACACGCTTCAACAATGCATGGTACAAGGTGTATACAACGAGCCTCCATTGATATCTGCTGCACATACTTACAGAAACCGTGCGCTAGTTGAACACGATGCATTACTATCAGAGTAGTGTCACACTCTGCAAGGTAGCATAATTCGGTCAGCGTTTCCAACTCGAGCGAGGTCATTTAGAGTTATCGCACTCACGGTCAGAGCACGTGCGCATCCATTTCACCCAATCAAGATGTTCCTTCTTACCAACATTCGGTTCTTCGTTGTTTACGTCCGTAATAGCGACATGGGTAAAACTTCATATCAGAAGTAGAAGTAGTTTTATTATAGACGGGGCAATTTTGTCTGATAATTTAGAAGGAATCCCCCTGAGGCTCTTATCCCGACGACCGAAACATATGTAGCAGATGTCGTAGTTGTCAAGTCTCGCAGCTCTTCACGTGCTGCACCACAACAGAACAGCACCTGACCACGTTGAGCACGGATGATTGTTGCGTGAACTCGCTCTTAAAGGCAATTGCAGAGACGGTCTCTGGCAAATGCAATAAGACGCTGAAAGCACACTAATTGTGTCGAATTTATGCAACATTTTAGGATCCTGAATGTTGTTATAACCGATATGCATTTTTGCGTTCGCGTCTGCACATGCACAAATACCAAAGGATGTGATGTACGTACAGGATTAGGACACAATCCGGCATGGATGTGGATAGTCCGTTAACCTATTAATAGATATTATTTTTTTGTATTGTGTGAATCATGTAATGTGTTACATGCAAGTATAGTCGGTAGCTATCAGGTCGGGTTACACTTAGTTCAGCCAGCTAAACTTCATGATACCAACACCGGTTTACTTTGTCTGGAACATGAAGTTTAGTTGGCTGAACTAGGTTATACTCGGCAGATATATAATACAAGATGTTGAAGACTTTGTTGTGTATTAAGCACACGTCAAATGTCTTCTGGGACGGTGGGGTAGCATTGTGGTTAAAGCGTTCGCTCTTCACATCGAAGATCCGGGTTCGAATCGCCCCATGGGTACAGTGTTTGAATTCCATTTCTGATGTTCCCCGAGGCGATATTGGGAAAAGGGGCGTAAAACTAAACTTACTCAAGCACATACATGTACCAACAAACTCCGTAAGCAAGCATCGGGATTAAAAAGCGATGTTTTTTTTAACTTTTGATTATGACTGGTTCAGTCGAAAACAAAATTAGTCTAATGTTGGAAGAAGGAGAATAACCGCGACTTATTTAGATTGTCGCAAAGTTCATAGTCTGTCTTCCATTCCCTGAGACGCAATATTTTCCCTTCCCTTATACATGTTTCGTTCAGTGCAGATACGTACAGTTAACAGTGGTAAAAAATACCTCTGTTTGGGCACTGCAGTATACGACATATAGGCTGTATTAATTATCGTGTATTCCACCAGGGAGCCAATATAGAGATATGTTGTAGATTATCCCTGATTCTACAGTGGACGTGTCGTACCTGAGCATAATGTCCTCGCGTCATATTTGTGTAAAGTTGAAAATGTGTCACAGGAATAATACAAACCGGGAAGACAGTGTAACTTCCACTGCTCTTTAGCAGCTATGAACCTGCACGGCGGTTATGGGGTAAACAATACAAGATAATGAAGGCCCACAGCTGCAGCAGGCTGGCAACAATTAAAGAATGCAGAACCCCTCCCCTCACATAAAATGCTGATGGATGGCTTGGCGGATTTCGAGGACGACTGGGAATGTTAAATTCCGTCTGTAGACTATATGTGCGTCTTACATACTTGACACTGAAGTTCAGAACACACATACAGTTACGCTACTTAATGCACTTTATAAAGCGAGGATGTACTAATTAATATTTTGCGACGGTGTTATATCACGTGCTTACCAGAGGGATTATCCGGAGCTGGATGTCAATCATACAGGTCCCATGTCCACGAAGTTTGCATCAGATTGAAAGTAAACTCATATGGAGACAAACATAAAATAAGATTGCCATCCAACCCCCGTTGCTTCGTGGTTAGCACTCGAAGTCAGCCAGATCGACGGCACCCATACGCGATTCGTTGATCAGTGGATAATTTCGGCCAGTAAGTCAAGGTCCTGTGAATGTTATACTAGTTGTTAAAGCGACTCTGGTCAAGTAGGTCAACCAGGAATAACACTGTTGAAGGGACGTACGTCAGGGCCACATGGCTCCCTCGAAAATAGGCTTGTGTGTGGAGTGTCCCAGGCTCCCAAGACGTCGGTACGATATATAGAAAACACTCGCGCAAACTGAGTTCCCGAAATACATGTGTGTTGATGTATTGCAGCAGTGCACTCTTGGAGTCGGTGACATTCAGAGTTTGTGTGTAAACAGATCTGCAGAGAAGCTGCTTGTTTATAAAGTATGTATACCGGTTGGGAAACGTGAAGCAGGACCGATACATGGAAACATAACAAGGATGTTACAGACTTTGCTCAATGTCTATTCGTATTCACGTTTTTGGTTTCATGCAGGGGTGAGTGAGTAAGGTGAGTTTTACGCCGCCCTCAGCAATATTCCATCTATATGACGGCGGTCTGCAAATAATAGAGTTTGGACCAGACACTCCAGTGATCAACAACATGGTCGATCTGCGGATTTGGGAACCGATGACGTGTCAACTAAGTTTGCGAGCCTGTTGGCCCGATCCTGTTAGTCGCCTGCTATGACAAGAATAGGCATGTGTTGATAAAAACCTACTCCACCCCGGATCTTCACGGGTCTCGAAAACCTACGGCCTCTTCTTCAGCTGGAAATTTGGAAATGGGGAAACGTTTTGTGTTAACCTGAAGGAACAACGCGAACGCTTATAAGCTACCGAATCCCATACAAGCAATGCCGTTTATCATGGACAGTGTATGTCTCGAACTCCTTGAAACTCGACCAGTACTTATTCGATTAATGAAGTCCGCTTCAAGTGACAGTCATATTAGACTGAAGACTAATTTATGTCCAAATGCTATAAACAAGCTTACCTGACACCTCTAAGCATCCCAGCCTAATTCCACTGCATTCGTTGGTTAAAAAAAACGCTGAAAAAATCGTCCAATTCTTATCGAACATATCATGTTTTCCCGTTTGTTAAATAATACAAGTCCCCGGGACGAAAAGTTGAATTTATTTTATCACCTGGCTTCATCTTACACTGAAACGGATGGTTCAGAATATAGCTGCATGCTGTCTTTTGTGCATGGGAGGTGCTCAAATACCAGTCATCCTCGATGATCTCCTGGGTACACGTTCCGAAAACTCATTGAGTGGGGGTTTATCGGTATCTATCCCCTGGGGATTATCGAGGACCATATAACTATCGTGTAACTTCCACAAAGGGTTTGGGGGAGATCACTAAGTGAACATGGTAAATGCAATCTCATAAGTCTGTGAACATCTGGTCTCGGAAACAAAAAAAAACTTCACTGAAAAAAAATGTTCTTAAAAATTCTCGCATGAAATATCATGCAAAAGGGCCCAGAGACTTTCTTCATTTGCCTGCCGCTGTCGAAGTCTAGACTTGCTTGGGCATTCCTAGGTAGATTTGTTTCAGGGTCTGTATGACCGACCATATGTAGTCCGTGTAACCTGCGCGTTTACCATGACTTGCAAAATGGATATCGCCAATGGAGATGGTCGCTTTTCTACAGTCTTGTAATTCCACTGATCAGTGATTGTTCATTACTGCCAAAACCCACCGCCCTATCCATCCTCCATTATCAAATGCATTATATCACCCAACACGGCAATTACGTCTGTCACCGAACGAATGTTATGATTTGAGATGGCCTTGTGGTAGCGTACCCTGGACCTATTCGCTGCTATTGCATATGTACAATGCACCCGATACCTAGCCCAGAATGAATGAATTTACTTTTACGCCGCACTCGGCTATGGCGGCGGTCTGTAAACAATCGAATCTGGACCAGGCAATCAAGGAATCAACAGTGTTGATCTCGCGCTATATGGAACCGATGACATGTGTCAATCAAGTCATCGAGCCTGACCACCCGATCCCGTTAGTAGCCTCTTGCGATACCCGTGGGTTACTGAAGACCAATATTGTAATCCTAACCTTCAAGGTTTCACAAAAGGTTTGATTAAGTAATTTAAGTTGCTACATATGTCGTGGAAAAATCACATAATTTGGAGATCATGTCAATGCTAATGCAAAGAAAAATAAATTTTATTATCATCAGACGTCTTGACAACTTCTTAACTTCTATGTTTGGGACCTGATCACGGCGTAATGGCGTAGGCCCTTAATCTTACTCCATGAGGTGAACGAAAAACGAGAAAACATATTGTATGTACATGTGAAATAACATCGGTGATAAGATAACACGGTAAGCCAGTAGTTAATAAGTGCCAAAATGGAAAGGTGAATTACTGCACGGACGAGTGGAAGCCAGGCATCATTAATCAGGGCGTGAATGATGAGATAAATATGAAACGCTGTTTTCCTCAGATACTGAAGCTGATGTCCTTAAATTCTAACGTTTATAAGCTAATTAGACATTGTTTCTGTTTGATGCGATGTCCTTTACAATTATAACTGAGAGCCATCCCCATCTCTGACAATTTTACGAGAGGTGACTGCACCGTTTATCAGTGACGACGCATCAGCATATACATATAAGATAAGATACGTTCACGTGCTTCGGTCTGATAGTCTGCTTAAGCTGGGCCGGAAGTTGAAGACGCTCATGCGCAACAGGGTGTGAAGCGGTGTACAATAACCAATGAAACGGCTCGTTACAAAGGTAACCGAGCAGGTGCGTGTCGCCATATTTGTTTGTACTTGACAGTCTGACGAAAGTCGTCGGTCTTGAAGAAATATCTAGGGATTAAGGAAATCGAGATCCATTTTTAAAATGGAGCGAAATGTTAGATATGAAGTGGTAAGTAAAACTTAAAGATATCCGTGGTAACATAAAGGGGCGTTTTCGATTGTAGCTTTGAATGTCTCCCTGATATGCTATAGACTACTGTTTGTGTCAAGACAGAAACCCCATTTGACAGACGGTTTATCTCCACCAGTTTTATCTTTCACGAGGCATCAGTTTCGAGTTACTTTTATTAACCTTCACGTGATGACGATGCAGTAGTACCAGTAGTTATTCGCCAACACATTTCAAACGTGCAGATCAGGAATAATAGATTTGCAGATCGAAGTTAGTATGTCAGTTGAAGTGAGAGGGCTGTGGCTATACACGACGTCGTGCATATAATGCTCTTATATACACGAGAAGAAAATGTCGTCTATATAAGTCTGTTATGTGCACGACCGTCCTTTTATCGTTTATATAATGTTGTCATTCAGACGAAAACCAATTTAAGTTTATGTTAACCTAAGGATATATTCGTGAGAAATTATAACTGGTAGTGGTAAAATAATGATATATTAATTTACAATGGAGAACTTTTTTAGAGAACACCCAATGTGGAATGAAAATTTGTATCTTTAAAAAATGAAGTTATGCTTCAAATGTTATTTGTAGGTATATTTGTAATATATTTTCGTACTTTCTAATGCAGTCATTACAATTTATCCATAATATGAGGGAACAGGTCAAAATGGCCACTCGATATATATCGGATATCAGTTGCCAGGATTATAAAGAAATTAATTTTACAGACCTATTTCATGCTGCGAATTTATGAATTTACAACTAAAATAGAAGACAAATTAAATTTATTCAACGCACGTACCAGGTTTTATTGTCAATATAATTGCACATGCGCATACATTTATGGAAATATGTCTTTGTAGCGAACAATATTTTTTTCTCGTAAATATCTACTTCATTGGATGTCAACCGGAATGGATGCACTTGTTCTTGTTTTGTATCGTAACAGATTCCTTCTGTAGCGCTTAGCATTGAAACAGTTTTGTACTGTAGATGATACTATAAAAGGGATTGTACCGTATCAGAAAAACTGTCATTTTGGATACATTCATACTTTAGTGAACACCCACATACTGTACCAGATACCCCCTATCACGGACACCTTTAAACTGTACCAGATACTTGACTGAATTGATCTTCAGTAGCCCATGCTTGTCGTAAGTCAAGAGGCGACAAATGGGATCAGATGGTCCGATTCGCTGGTTTGGTTGACTGGTGTCATCGTATCGATCCCAGTTGCGTGGTCATGATGTTGATCACTTGACTATCTTGTCCAGACAATGTCTTTGCAGACAGCCGCCATATAGCTTGAATATTGCTGAGTGCAGCGTAAACCTAAACCCACTCACTCAGTACCTCAAATCTACTGCAGGGGATTCACTTTTGTATGAATATTAAATACCTACTGCTGAATACCTTGCACTGTTCCAGCTCCCCACTGCAGCAGATAATCCCATACTGTAAAACATATTTAATTCAGCGGGATATCTAATGTGCTACATTAATATCTGTACTAATTAGGGGCGGTGGGGTAGCCCAGTGGTTTAAGCGTTCGCCCGTCACGCATAAGACCCGGGTTTGATTCCCTACATGGGCACAATGTGTGAAGCCCATTTTCTAGTGTCTAGTGTCCCCCACTGTGAAGCAACTTCCATAACTGATATTTTGAAATGACCAAAGAATGATTTGTCTCCATATGCTTTTTCAGAATACGCACAGAGACAAAGGCATTTTGTTTATATAGAGACTTAATGGCGTTTCAAACCGGCTGTTGTTGGTTATAATATGGTGTCCCAAATTATGAGACACATCATCAGAGTTGGTCTGCCGATTTCATGTGGCTGTGCAAAATTTGGTTTTGTTGCAATTATTAGATTTTGTGTTATTGGGCAATTCAACGGTCTCAAATGGAATCAAACGGACTGTAGCTGGTATCTATGACTCTGGGGTGATTTCTTTGGTCCAGTTTGAGGTTAAGCTTGTAAACATGTATAGTTTGAAGGTAAAATTTGTCTCAGAGATTTTGAATATCTGATGTTGAGCTGATCACTTTAACCCATGTGTGTTTCCTGAATGAAATATCATAAATTTGTCAGTTACTTAGCCACCAAGACACCCTATTGCATAAAAGTTGGCTTTTTAAATGTAATGAAAAGTCTTAAAATGTTTAACATACTTTTAGTGTTTTAAGAACACAATTTTCAGACATACTTTTTTTTTGCTACCATTATCTTTCTCTTTGCTGCCAAGTGGTAAGTAATCAATAATCGACACCCTTTCTTATCATCAGTTGGTTGGTGAAGAGGAGCAACTTCCAGCTCAGCCAGTTGCCATGGCAATGGTAATTCCTCCTCCTCCGTATCAGGAAAATAATGTTTCTCAGTCAGGTGAGTGTTTAATGGTAATCACATTATGTCAGTTGGTGAGTTTGTTCTGATGAATTTCCTTTCTTTCTTAACTGAAGTTAGTTAGATGGACTATTTGATTAATGTTTGAAGTAAAACAAGTTTCACACTTAGGTGTTCAGTGTTAGTCGGAGGTAGATGATGAGTAGTAATGGCTGTTACTAATGAGTTGCTGTAGTGACTTGACATAGATCAGTTTGACACATCCATTACTTGAAAAGGAATATGCTGATTGTTAGGTCTGTGTTGGGTGAAACATTGTTAATTTCCTTATGCACAATTTTTCAGCCTGGTTACACATTGGAATTGTATGTGAATAATATGATGAACAGCTAAAGAAATTTGCTGTTCTTTAGCTGTTCAGTATATATAAAAAACATGGTGAAGCAGTTGGGACTCAGACTCATAAATGCAAAGATTAACAACCTGTGGTAGACTTCATTCTTTGAATCCAGCTTATTCACAATTCACACAAGACATATGGTTTATGTTAAGTTACTAGATCTGGTGAACTATTCCTAACTATTCCTCATGGTCTGAATGACTGTGACACTCTCTAACAGCAACACTGTTGCTACATCATTGTACTCTATGATACTTATGGTACCATGTGTTACCATGGTTACTGTGACAGTGTACAGGAGATGCTGTTGTCATGTGGGTCGGTAGCTACAAAGGCTATAGGCACGATTTCAACTATCATGTTTTACAGCCATGTATGTTTCTGCAGGCACAGATACCTAAAGGGCTGATGTTGATCATACACATTTCACGGTCTCTCAAAAAGAAAAAATGTAGGAATGTTGTTAATTACAGAATATTTAAATCAAAGTAATAAATATGTAGAAAAAGTTGTGCTTTCATATTTCTTAAGTTGATGAAGAATGTTTCAACATATTCATTAAAAATACAAAATTCTGATCTATAAAACCTTGACCTGTCATGGTCACTAAACAACCTTCCGTATACTACCTTTTTTCTTAAATGAGTAAATGACTTGGTATCAAACCAGCAAAAGCAAGTTTAGTAAACATGGTATTATATGGGCCTGAGTTTAGTATTCCGTTTGCTATTCACCAACATAAATCTATAGAAAATACCTACAGGTCTCATACAGTTGTCACATACATATTAGAAATGTGAGGTCATAACCTCATGGTTATGGCTGGCGATCCGGCTTTGACACCAGGCTAGTGGTCCAGTGAGGTTGAGGTGTCCAGGATGAAGCCCACCTGTGAACCTTAGAACCAGTCCTGTATGCAGACTCTTTCAGTGTTGTCACAACCCCTGGTGTACAGTACACAACCCTGTGCTCTTAAAAGAACCCACAAATCTGTTAGTATGTGATCAGATGTGGCCAAATAAGTACTAACACATAGTTGTGTACACAGCAATGTGCAGTACACTTGGACACAGTACTGAGATTATGTTTCTCAGTCCACCTAGAATGGTAACCTTGTAAGGATGAGAAAGGCACAATAACTCTGTGCATTTAGTGACTACAAAAGGTGTGTGATCCTCGGGGAGTTGAGATTGATACAATGTGCCATTGAGATGTAGTGATCAAAAGGAAATCATACCGGTGCCTTGAGATGTACTGCTTGTGCGAATATGTGCACTGTATAAATATCCGTTATTAAATGATAACTGTATACCATTATGACGTACATTAAGTGGTAATATTGCCATAAAATATCACACTTCAGTATCTTCCAGGGGCGAGTAGTAAGCAAGTTTACTTATCTAAGACACATGGTATCTGATGCACTGATGTGACGACTTAATCATGTATTGTCTAATCTAAGGCCTAAAACATGCAATTGAGACCCCTTGGGGACTGCTGGAGGTACAAACAGACCCTGTTCCTATAATCTCTTGCACAAGTATGTTGTGTATATTAGTTCGGCCTTACTAGTATTTCCTCTGTTGAAACTGATCAATTAGATTCAGTAGAACAATGATTTTGGATGCCTTGTTTGTGTTATGGGTTTGATGTCAAGACCTGTGTGTTGTTTCAGACTCGGCAGCATATGGGGAGACGAAGCTGCCATCATATGTGGATGCCACAACTCTACCGTCCTACGAGGAGGCGGAGAGAACCAAACAGGAGGAGATACAGAGGCTGGACGAGGAAGGACAGAGAGACCCTGTATGTTACATATAACAGATGATAATATAGGTCCTAGACACTGGATAAGCATGAAAACACAGATGATGTGTATCCTCTTTGTCTTAATATGTGCTGACATGAAACACTAAGGTTATATTGCCAGGCATAGACCAGTGTCTCAAGATGCTCATGGGCACTGCACAAATTGGTGACAGTTCAGCTTCTGGTATTTGTTTGTGAGGGTGATGACAGTCATTATACCCAGGTAGTGTAATTGTTGTTCATGCCATACATCACAGGATTGTCGGGTCCTGGTTAATTATCAGCATTCACTCACTCTTTTTCTGGAACAGCAAACATGACTAGGGGATGACTGTTGACAGTGTTCTAAAAGACTACAATTCGGCTCCTCAATTCATAAAATGACATATTTTTATCGTTAGTCTTCAACTGAGATTGCCCTAATATACTCAGAGTGTGATAACTATTACAAATTTTGCACATTTTATTCATGTTATTATGGTGTTTATCCATTTACAAATTGAATATTTTTTTCCCCATTTATCTCTGTTCATTAATCAAGTGAATGACTTAAGATTTTATGTCATTCTTTTTCGATAGTTCCAGTGAAAGTCTACTTGTAACTGCTCATTCCTGACAATAACAGCAGTCATGATAAAAAATGGAGGTATTGTCCATAGCCGTAAATCTTGAGGTCTGCAGTAGAAACCCTGAAAATCAGTGTAACTTTGATGCCAGAACAATACTTTAAGGCAAGGCACATTTAAGTTTAATATTTTTCCTAATCCTGACTACCTCTGTGCGAAGATAGTGAAACACTTGAAGTCTCTTGAAGATCCCTTCTAATTGAAGGTCACATGACCAGCCATGCTTGTCACTCTCTCCTTCGTTGCCCAACAAGGACAGTAGGAGGCACTTTGGGTCTTGATATGACGATAGGTTTTTTCGCTTATTTCAGTCCTATTATGTAAATTGTGTCTTGAGTTTTTGGATTTATTGTCATGTAAATTTTTTACTTACCTTACCATAGGTCTATAGCATATTACCTTAAGCTTCACTTAGTAGGAGATCTGACAGAGTTGAATTGCTATTCAGTCTTGAATGGCTACCTCGAATTCGATGACTGTAATGATACGGAAGTATCTGGATCTTCCCCCCCCCCCCCCCCCCCCGTGCGCATGCGGCACGAGAACTTCACGTTTACTTCAAGTGTCATCTTGTCTAGACGTGTTTGAGTTGCTACTTTTTTCAGCTAATAAAGTTTGATTTACTACGCTTTTGCACTGATTCCTTTTACAGGTTCTTGGTGTTTGGGTGGGTAATATCTTTGTGTCGTAACGTATTTGTTATCGTACACTTGTCGGCTACCTCGGACGAGACACGTTCGTGTGTCTCCTATTGTCGATGTTGCCTCCGTATTTTTATGCGGATCAGTTTGGTTGGTCGGCGGATTGGTTGCTGTTGATAATTCTTCCAAGCTATCAAAGATTTTGTGTTTCATTTTTTGATCGCATGTTGCTCTATCTAGTGTAAATTTGCTGTCCTTATCGGAGGGGCAGCCATTTCACTTGTCATTTTCCAAGCAGCTGCTGCACGTGCTAGTACATGGTAAGGGGTGTTCTTCATTTATCCTTATTGTCACGTTTATATTTCGTTTTTGTTACAGTAGTTGTATATGACACAACACTTGTGCATGGTGTGTAAAGGCCTAAAGATCCTCATCCCTGGTGTCCGGATTGTGCTACAGTGTTGTGCACCCTTGAGCAGCGTTGTGCGACGTGTATGGGTTTGACAAGTGCAGAGTTACGCAAGATGACCCGTTCGCCTGCGTCTTCATCGAGATCCAGGTTGTTAGCACCTTGTACACCAGAAGTACAGCCAGCGCTGGAGGTGTCTGGGACGGCGTCTGATGCTTCGTTGAGGGAGCCGACGCTGAGACACTGACACCGATGCTGACGCAGAGACCGCCGCCAATGCCGATGTTGACACCAACTACCCAGACTGCATCCAGAGGTACAACAGATTCTATGATCGTTGCTGGTACCTCCTATGGTGGCCAACACCATATCCTGCTTGAACGAGGACTTTGCCAAGTTGTCGTTAAATTCCACGATTAGGGCACCCAGGTCGAAGAATCAGGATTACAATGTTCATAGTCTTGATTTTGCGGACTCTGATGTGGCACTAGATGAGGTACCTCCTATGGTGGCCAACGACATATCCTGCTTGAACGAGGACTTTGCCAAGTTGTCGTTAAATTCCACGATTAGGGCACCCAGGTCGAGGAAGCAGGACTATAATATTCATGGTCTTGATTTTGCGGACTCTGGGGCGGCATTAGATGAGGCCATTAAGAGACTATCCTCTAACTGAACTCCACATATAAAGTACAGGATTCCAGAATGCAAGCGATTGCCTTCTCAACCATTTTAAACCTCAGTCGCTACACAGACAACAAGATTTTGCCATCGGTCTCCTGGAGCAGTTTGGGTGGATAATCAACCGGGAAAAATTGCAGTTGCATCCCACACAGGAATTGGTGTTTATCAGGTGCCTTTTCCAGACACAGTATAACCGGGTTCGGATCCCTCTCGACCGGTGGTAGAAGATTTTTCAGCAATCAGCTTCCACTGTACATGTCTCCGATACCAGACCCGGCAGCTTTGGCGGTCGACGCTCTGTGGATGTCATGGGAGGGACTGAACGCATATGCCTTCCCTCCGCCAGTGCTAGTACCAGCGGTAGTGGCGAAACTCAAGCTCACGGTGAGGATCCGTGCTTTTGGTCGTGCCCTAGTGGCCAGCGAGGACGTGGTTCCCAGAGTTGTGCCGCCTTGCAGGAAAAAATCCGTTCTGGCTTCCAGAGTGGGACCAGTTGCTATGCCATTCTCACAGTCAGACACTGCACCCGTATCTGGCGTGGTTTCATCTATGCGTCTTGACCATCTGCAAAGGACTTTGAGGGCCAAGGGGTACTCATTTTACGAAGATCATTGCCCTGGCGCACAGAGCTTCCACTCACATTTGAGAAATTCTGTGCCCAGAAGTCGCAGGACCCATTGTTAGCGTCACCTCAGTTCCTGGCGGAGTTTTTTCGTTATTTATGGTGCTCAAGGAAACTCAAGGGCAGTACCATTTGGACTTGCCTGTCAGCATTAAACTCAGTGTTAGCTGTCAGAGGAGATAGGAAGGTGTCGAAGATCCCATAACTGATTGCTATGTTGAAGGCATTGAAGCTGGAGGACCAAAAGGTGATTTTCCCGCTGCCTGCATGGGACCTGAACGTCATGCTACAACACTTGAGAGGTCGCCCCTTTGAGCCACTGGACAGGGCATCATTTGACAACTTATCATCTGCTCTCCACAGAAACTGTACAGTTCCCGACATTATGGCTAGATGGTTCTGGCGGTCCTCTACAGAGTTTGCTAATCCATTACTTGTAGGACTTGGTGGTGGAAGATGTGGAAGGGCTGCAGTCTTTCAGACCATTGGTGGTTGCACTGCAACTCATGCGTCTGTCCACCCTATAAGGTATGATCTTACTTACCTTGGTCTATAGGGGTCTCGTACTTACTGATTCGGGTTCCAGTTGACCTTCCCGAGAGACTGTTGTGGCAGACTGGGGAACAGTGTTTGTGAATCAGCAGTGGTCCAGCTGCCCTGAGCCATATGTGGGGTGATAGACGGTCCTCTGGAGTCTTACACCACCGTCCTGTCTGTTACATCCATATGCTATAGACCCAGGGTAAGGTAAGTAAAACATTTGTTAGAATCTAGATAATTTAGATATTTAAATACTTACCTTACCATAGGGCAGTTAGTCCCTCTTCGGACTCTTCGGAGCGAGAAGTAAAAGTGAAGATCTCGTGGAGTCAGTGGGGAGATCCAGATACTACCGTATCATGACAGTCGTCGAATTAGAGGTAGCCATTCAAGATTGAAAAGCAGTTCAAGTCTTGTCAGGTCTCTTGCTGAGCAAAGCTTGAGGTAATATGCTACAGACCTATGGTAAGGTAAGTATTTAAATATCTAAAATATTTAGATTTTAACAAAATTATTGTTGAAAATTATGAATGTTCGTGTGATTTGGACACATTTGCTTCAACTTTGACTTAGTCGATTAGATCATGCTCCCAGTGTAAATTATGGCTGTTGGTAATTGATCCACATGTAGTGTATCCTTAATGCAATCCTGTTTATACTTCCACTGTTCCCTGTAAACTTTGCTAGAATTTGCATTATATTTATATGCTGTTAAGAGGCATGCTAAGGACAAACGACGGAGGCTCTTGCTAGTGATGTCTAAATCGGTTGATTCTGTGTCTGGCATCCGTATGTTGTTAACAGCTGACATTCGTACTTTTAGCAATCAGCCAGACCTATTCTAGGGGCATGGTTGAGATACCAGTGAGACTTCTCGATCACAAAATTAGGCGTCATCAGAATTGGGATCATCTCAACCTAAGAAGTTGAAGTCGTCATCGTCTAAGACTAAGTCTTCAACTACTAGATCTATGCCAAAACTACATTCCACAGCTTTAACAAAGTCCTTCAGTGATGAGATAGTCCCTCTTCATGTACGTCAGCTCATGATCAATGTCTACTAGGCCTCCATCAACTACATTGACAACTCTACTGTATCCTTCCGAGAGTCTACAGTCTACACATCAGATTCTTCTGCGAATCAACGGCTGCTGCTTCTGCTGCTGCTGTCACTGGTCACTGGCCTCTTCATGCAGCAATTCACCTCTCATGTGATGAACCTGATGGATTGGTGTTTTGATAACAGAAACGCCAGTCAACAGCTACAACTACAGTCACCATTTGTGATAGTTCACTGACTGCATGAGGTCCGTCGGATGAAGAGGAGGCATCATATGCATGCTCCCATTCATACATATAGACAGGAAGACTACGATAACACTCACAGGATGCTAGTTGATCTATGTATCATCATGCACCAGTCAACAAAAGCTTCAAGAGAAGACAAGTTCGACTGGATCTAATCCCTCGTCTCACAGATGAATGTTGGAAGGACAGGACTGAACTCTCGCCATTACACTATTCCTGCAGAGAGGGGAAGTATTGGATGTACTTAATGGCAGTCAACAAAATCCAGCATGGCCTAACCCACCGTGGGATTCTGTGAGCATAATAAGCATGAGTCAGGATACAGAAAAAAGTTGTTTTTTTTTCTGAATAAAATTGATATTTTATACTTATCCTGACTCGTGGCATCAAGCCCTCACTACCACCCCTCTCAGGCATGCTAAATTCACAGTAATTGTAGTGTCAGGCTTATCAGATTTGGAGAGAGTGACAAGTATTGCTGGTCATGTGACCATTTTGGCGGGAAAGGGAGGCTGCCGATGGGTGAGTGTGTGGTATGTCCGCTTCAAATTAAAAGGGAACTTCATAGGATTTTAAGTGTTCTCCTATCTTTGCATGCATAAGTACAAAGTATGAATTTTATTCAGAAAAGTACATTCTGCATAAAAATACATAGTACGGATAAGGAAATAAGATAAAATGGGTGTCAAATAAAATCATTCTGGGTGCAAGAACTCCAGGGCCCAATTTCTCGAAACAAACTTAAATTTTTACTCAAATTTCAAATTGAGTTTGACAGTTTGAAACAGCTGAATTTGTTGCTCAACTTCATTTCTGCAATAAAAAAAGGTCAAAACAAGTAAAGTCAAGTCAAGTTTGCTAAATTTGAAATGCATTTTCTCAAATTTGTGTAAAAACTCAAACTTAAGTCAAAACGCAGTCTTGAGTTTATTTCCAGAAATTGGGTCCAGAAAAGGACGCATGTGTCTCAGATGTCTGTTACCAGTGTATCAATTCAGATCATGGATTTCTGTTTTTTTCAGACTCAGGACCGATTTACTGACATGACTATCGGAACCGATGGCATGTTCATCTGTACTTTTGTCAGTGAGTAATTTTGTTCTGTTCTGCATGTTTTACAGAGCTTATTTTAATTGCAGAAATGCATAGAAACAGAGACACTTCGGTTTTCTGCAATCAGGATCCAGGGCTCCAGATAAATTTTCAACATCATAAGAGCTATGGAAAAGGTTAAGAGTACATTTAGAGTAATGAATGGAATTTCATGGAGTATCGGTAATCATGTGTTTGGTTTCATATAAGCATCACAACAATGCTTCTGTTGTGTAAACAGTTCAGTAGACAACAAAACAATACATTTTCAGATGAATACGTCTGTAAATGATTCTAAGACTGTACACTGTGCCATGGTGTGTATCTGTTATGTTTTGAATATTATTTCTTACTGTATCATGCATATATGTTTTATCTGTACATATGCCAATATAGTCCGTATCTGGAGTCCTGGGATCCAGTTATTGATGTCAGTGTCGATCATTTCATCAACATTAACTTTTCGTGAAAATAATGGGCTTTTCATTCTATTGTATGTGAAGTATTTTTAGTGTCATGTATTTTCTTTTCACTGATCATTAATATAATTAAATGACCTTTGTTACTTTCAGTGCAACAATTAAAGTTTTGTAGTGGTAGTGTATTACTCAGAGTATGACAGTGGTTGGATCTACCAACCTGGATCTACCAACCTTGATTCACATTGCTGAATAATTATGAAATTGTTCTCTAATTTACTGAGTCTAATGTGAGTGAAATAAGGAACAATGTTGAATGATGTGAGTCAGTGTTGTCATGTTTATGTTGTCAGTTGCTTTCCTGTTCAACTGGATTGGCTTCCTGCTATCCCTGTGCATCTCCAACACTGTGGCAGGCCGATGCGGTGCTCTGGCTGGTCTTGGACTCTCCATTGTCAAGTGGGTTGCCATTGTAAAGGTATGTAACAAACATGTTAGTAAAACCTGGTTGCAATATTACAGATAAACATTCCACATTAAAGCTGTATATCATTTTATTAATTTGTAAACCATTGGCATAAAGCCATAGACAGTGGGGATGAGGAGCTTGAATGTATGGCATAACAGTAACTAAGAATGTCGAACACATGAATTTATGAAGCATGCAGAAGGTACAGCAGAAACCTTCATGTCAATATGTCCCAATATCTATTGCAGTATCTATGAAATTATTGCAATATATCACAATATGAAAATAAGTGGCGATATCCAGTACTGATAAGCATCATACTTAACATTTGAAAGTCAGCTGGACACCAATACAGTGGGATGTACAAACAATCTGCTGGGATGTTGGTCAGTACTCTCCCAGATATTTGTGTCAAATGTTTGGTGGAAGGAAAGAGTCAGATGGGATGTGGATAGTTTGACAGTGTAACCAAAGTATCTTGCAACAAATCAACACTGTCTGACTAACAGGGGCAGTGTGCTGATTGGATGGCATATTCTGGTCTCAGTGTAGTCTCACATCAGTGTAATGTGGTCTCACATCAGTGTAATGAAGAACCCATCAGGAGTAGCCCAGTTTTGTTTATATTTACTAAAGGGACATAACTCTGTTCCAGCACAATAATTGGGCACAGGACTTTGCATCTGGGGACTCATGGTTGTGGTGGATCCTTGTCATCTGCGGTGAGTGCTCACTTCTCAGTATAGCAAACAATACATCACTGTCTAAGTACTGTTGAATAGTATAATATGTACAAATTTGTCCCAAGACACTGGTTCCAGTCATGAGGTGTGACCATGTCTATTTATAGCTGAGGTTAGAAAGTCATTGGTTGAATCCCCAGTCATGTCTGTCCATAATATGTTCAGTGATTAGGAGATAAGACAATGGTCTTATCCAGGTCTGTCAGTATACTGTGTCTGAGTGGGGTATCTATGTCTTAGTGGTCCAGCTACAGTTCAGATTAGAGCTCAGTCATATACACAAACTTGCACAATATGTGTTGCTGCTATTCAAGTACAAGACACCTGACTGCGAACCCTGTATATTGTCATTAATGTGGACCTGAATATGTCAGATCTGTGAAAACGCCCTGAGCCTGGTTGTTCAAAACCTGGTTCTCTTTTAACCAGCTGTTAAGTACATTTAACCGACTGTGAACTAATACCGCTGTCCCTTGATTCAGCAATTGTTTGTACATAAATATGTGGAGTAAGTAATCAGAATGATTCTGACTGTCTGTGTAGTGTAAGAGTTATAAGTTTTATTGTTTTCATTATAAGTAAGAGAAGCAGAATGAGCTAACTATTGAACAACTGGGCCCTGGTCCATTCTGATCAACTAAGTGTCAACGATCGGTGGATGCTTGTCTTATCTTATCAGATGTATGTTGAATTTGATGTGATTCAACAATAACAAGACAAGTTTACATGTGACATGATTCATGATTAAATGACATATGTTAATGATTTCAGGGTTTCTCCTTTTCATCCGAGGCTCAATCCAGTATGTTCGTGTCAAATACGAGTGGAATCGAGTGGCTGGTCACATCCGACAGTACCGCCTCATCTAGATCACTTCTGCACACAGACAGGCATTCACAGAATGTTAGACAGGATTTGCAATCACAACAGTGTTTGTACTAAGGGTGGTATTCCATGTTAAACAAAATCCTTATATTGATTACACTTACAGAGACTACAGATGTCTGTTGTGAGTGCAGATCCAGTGTCATTGAATTGAGAGAACAATATGCTTGACAAATGATGTTCATTTTTCAAATGGAAGCCATTACCACATTTGATTGAGGGGTTGATAGTAACATTCAGTTGGTAATCATGGTAAGGTATTCTTTGTATGCTGCTATTACACATTACTGTGTACATGTGGTTGTTACGTGTAGTTTAGTGTGCTACACCTCAAACAGATACTGCCTAAAAATGTACTGTAATTAGTGATCTTGTTTTGATCAATGATACCTATGTACATATAATTAAGCTACTAAGGGCAAGTGTAATATCAGCACCAATGGCTTTTGAAGGAAGCTGTATGTCAGTGTCTAAAGAAAACCTTTTTTTTATCGTTAGTTCTGGACTTAAATGACTTGAATTTATCCATCTATAGCTACAATCATTAAGTAGAGATATTTTCAATACTCAGTTCATTTAAGATACAGATATTGTCTCGTATTTAGGTGATTGTTTTCCTGTTTTTGAGCCAAAGGGCTTTTAACAATCTGTATATATTGTTTTGATTACATGTGACAAATTTCTGCTTTGACAGTAGTCAGTGCTTTCAGTGAATGTGGAAGCTGAGAGATTGGTCTTTCATTGGTGTCTACATTTGTTAAATATTTGTGGGGCATTTGTAAATACATGATGTGCCACTTGTAGCTCTCTTTGCACTCAAGTTAGTAGTTTTTGTTGATACACTGACTTTACAGAATAACTCAAATGGATGGTTCATTTTAGTCCCACGAGAGACATGAGGAGTGTTGTACTGACAATAGGTGAGATCATGTCCCAGGTACAGCACTTTTATCTCAGCTAAATGACAATGTATATGAACCTTTTGTAGGAGCATGTACCATGCGTAGCAGTATTACATTGAAAAGTATCCGTTTTAACTTTGATAACACTGTATGTATGACAAGAAAATACCTTTGCTGTACATGAAATAATCCATATTGAAATATACACTTGAGTTTTGTGAAATAGTTTTCTCACCTAGAATTGAACTGTCAAGTGATGTAGTTTATGGTAACATATTAGATGTGAATTGAACTGAGAATACATGAATGTTTTTCCTTTCTGTGTTCTTCTGGGTAATGTATTGGCTGTGAATTTACTGTTGTCGGTGTCTTAGACCACAGCATATCATTTAATTATTGCTGACATGGTTGTAAACAACATCCTCATTGAGGACCACCACATAAGAAAGGGAGTTTCAGTCACATTGGTACAATCCACTAAGTAATGTTCATTTAGATCATGCCAGTATCAAGATGAAAAGCTAGTATTCAGGATGGAAGAATTCAGTTACATGGTTAATCATTAGGATGCAACTATTGTGGTCCAAGTGTCCTCAGGTTGAAGACATGAGTTTTCTTTGGTGCAGTGCAGTGTGCCATAATCATTATTTGAGGGGGTGTTAAATATTGATCAGGAAATATTACAAAAGGCAAAACATGGAAACTCCTCAAGTAACAAAAAGAATTTTAATTGGGAACTTGACTTTTCTCATATGCCTTTAATAAAAATGTTAGAATATTTTTATATTATCAGACAACGATTAATGAAGGAAGCAGCACTCATTGTTTACTGATTAACTGAAGAAAGATCAGTTTTCCACGAAAGATTGGTCCATAAATTGATTTTGTTTACCCAAGCCTCGTTTTCAGTGGGTCAGTCCCCACTTTTGTTGTCGCCATCACTTGTGCAGTTCATGAAAGTGGTACCTTTTGACATAAAGGATTTACATCATGGCATTATGAACCAAGAGACGCTCTGATAACTCTGCAGCATGGGGTGATTTCTGTTTGATTGGTTACCTGATGAAATAGGTTGTCATACTAACATGTTTGTACTGTTAAGATTTACACAAATATTCTGTACTTCAAAACCACTATTGCTGTCACTGATGGACAGGATGTTTATATGAAGAAATTATTATATAAAATAGTTGAAATGGCAATAGGTAATTAGAGAAACAATGATATGTTTTCATTGTGATGATGCTGTTCTTTCAGAATGAATATGAACCAAATTCAAATCTTATATTTCTTTCGAAGAAATGATGACTCCAGACACCCATGCGTTTTTTTTTTTTAAATGTTTCAAATATTTACTTTAGAAGGAGGGTGTGGCTGTGGCGGTGTACTATTTCCTTATGTGGTTCAGTTTCTGTCAATTTTGTCCATTTCTATTGGAAAATAAATAATACTAAAGTCTTCACCATTGCTGTCTTCTTTCATTGTGGTCAATTACACTTGTTAGCTGTGGCCACAATTGGATTATGTGGTGGTCGTGCGTCTAACATGACCCCTTTCATGCTGTACCCTGTGGAGGACTCCAGGATCAAGTCAGTTCGAGCTGGTGGGATATACAAAGCAATCTAAGCCAAAGGTGAAGTGCACTGAACTGAAACATCAGATAACGATCCTGATTTCCAGAGTGTTTTTCTTGTACTGACGCTTTTTGGGTGTAATTGAATATTCCAGGACTTTGGAGGAAGTGCACTTTCTTTTAATGCCCTAAACAGGTAAACAAAGAACACCAGAGATGTTGAAACTCAGCAGACTAGAGATTTCGTAGAGAAGAAAGCAGTTAAGTAATAAACCTGAAACACACATATTTATAAGATATTGAAAGTGCTTCATTTTATCCTCATTGCAGATATAGTGAAAGTGGGTTTTGTATTGTCTCAGAGACGAACACCAAAGATCCATGTGTATGCCTGTTAGTACAACAGGCATGTGGAAAGGCAGTCGTGCATACACTGGAAATGTTCAAGTACACAGTGTAAGGCTAGATGTACCACAGTAGGCGAGTGTTTGAGCGATCCTACTGAACACTCACATTCCCCAGAAGATTCCACCAAGGTCAGGTTCA
Organism: Haliotis asinina; assembly: GCF_037392515.1. Classification (NCBI taxonomy): domain Eukaryota; kingdom Metazoa; phylum Mollusca; class Gastropoda; order Lepetellida; family Haliotidae; genus Haliotis; species Haliotis asinina. The sequence continues at coordinate 98,441,357 of NC_090281.1, read as the reverse complement.
TAAGCAACAGACCTGAAAAAAGGTTACCAGTGCACTGTTATTTTAATGTATTTTTGTTAATAACCCTGCCTGAACAAAATATACAGTCTATTACTAAATGATTTTTTGTCTTCATTGACTAAAGGGCTTAAGTACAGACCAAGGTAATCAGTGTGCCAAAGTGTGTACTGTCAACCAGAAATGTTAAAAGCTGTGGAAGTTTTGCGATGTGGAAGGTTTTGAAGGATACCCATTATGCCCACACCTTGACAAAAACTTGTGACTGTTGTAGCATTGAGGTTGGTTTATACAATGGTGGCCGGTCAGTGGACGCCACCCAACTGGATCCACTCTTAGTGTTTGGTTCACAGAACATTGTTCATGGCCCACTGGTGAGGGTGTTCAGTATATCAGTCACTATACTGTGTCACTGAGGTCAGATTGTTCACAGGTGGGAAGCATATAGATGGAATACTGCTGAGTGTAGCATGTGCAGGACAAGAATTGCTGATGGTAGTGAGACATCAGTCCATACAACCTTTTCAGCGTGGCAACGAGCCGGAAATACACCCACTCATCAATATCCCAGTTAATGGAGACATTCTGATAATAATTGGGTCTTTACCAGACTATTCAGTGATTTTCATCCTAAACATCGATCTACACAGTTGGAGTACACTTACATGTGTCAGCGAGTCTGAGCACTTGATCATCGCAACCAGCATCGGTTGCTGAAGATTAATTCTTTAGCTGATTTCCACAAGTGTTATAACAGATATCATTTATTTCATTATGAATACTTTGAATGGGTGATTCCATGTAAAAGGCATTCTAAATGGATTTCTCGCTACCTATAAGGTGTAAATACAGAGGAAAGCTCATCGCCAGTTTGGTATTGGAACAATTTATGGATATGTAGTTGGAGCTATTTAAGATATCTGTAAATCATGTCCTGCTCTTAAGCATCCTTGATATCTCCAGGGTATAACTTCCTAAAAGTCTCCACTATTGTGGAGACATCGGAACATATACCCTGGAGATATCAAGGATGGCTCTTAAGGGACTGGGTAGTTTCTTTGCAATCTTTCCTATATAAAGATATCTTCAACATTATGAATGAGATCTTTAGTTTCATTTTAGATATTAGTTCCGGACAGAAGTGAAGATTTCTTCAATTTGAAATTTTCCAACTTTTTTCTGAAACTTGCAGTCAGATCCATCTGGGCTGAAAATAAAGTCTGGGACCAGTCTGGGGTCAGTGAGTAATTACTGGTCCTGTTTGTGGTTCACTGATCCAAAATAATGTTTGTAGACTTACCTTAAAAATTCACTGCCACCAGGACTACAATCTCATGATGTAGTGGTCCTCATCAATAATTACCCAAGGACCAATTAAAGGACCGGCATATATTTTGCACAAAGCGATTGAGAAATTTTGACATAACTTACAATAGTAGGGAAAGAGTGAGTTTAGTTTTAAGTGAGTGAGTGAGTTTTAGCTATATTCCAGCAACATCACACCGTGGGACACATGAAATGGGCTTCACATATTGCACGCATGTGGGAATTGAACCTGGGTCTTTGACATGACGAGTGAACTACAAGGCTAACCCCAAACCCCTAAAATAGTAACCTGCCATTCCAAGAACTACTATTTCATCTGGGGAACTGGGAATTTTCAAATAAATTATATTTTTTCTTCAGCAGACTTTGCCTTAAAACTGCAGCCACACGCGCTAACCTAGTTTAGCTAGCTGAGCTGAACTAAACCTCACCTCCTCACGTGATGTTGTGGTGCCGTATTTTAAAGGTGTTCCCAATCATTTAGGTTTAGGTTTTGAGTTCGATCCCGAAAACTGATTTAACTGAAATGCGAAAGTTTGAGTCTGTTAAAGTGTTTATTGCGAATCCATTCTCCGAGCATTCTGCCACGATATATTCAAGTCAGAAGTTCAAGTCTATCCTGGTGTCTGGCAAAGACTGCATTCTTGTCCGTTCGTCACGAAAATGAGGTCCGGTTGTGGTTACAAATAAGTGTTTAGCGAGATAGTCACTCTTAATCTATTTAATGACCAAAACCTTATCCTTAGCAAAGTTTCACAAATGCGAACATCGTCCTGTCAATTACAACTGACTTCCTGATCGTCCGGATTTTACTTCCATTTCCCAGAGTTCATATCGACCGGATATCAAAAGTGCATGCGCACCTGTAAAGGAGATTTCTTCAATAAGTGCAATTCGGCCGACAATACTGTTGAACGAAAATTAGAAGTTAATATAATAGACTGCTGGATGGTTATTTAAACAAAAGCCAGTGAACAGAAAGTATGGGGAAACCAAAGAAAGGCAAGAAGGGACAAGCCGATGATGACTTGTAAGTGATTGTATGGCGACATTTAACCACATGTTGTTAACTTGTTTTCATACCCGCACGTATGCTGTCAGATAGTACTGACATGTGATTGTGTAAACGCATGTCACTGGTGATTAAATATAGAACCCTACGTTTGCTGTCCGTTGCTAGTCCATGAAACTATGGCCGGAAGTGGTGCAATGTTATTTGTACTTTGAAGTCGTATATGATAAAGCTTGTCACAGGCAGGTTCTGTCAGTCTACCATATTGATGAAAGATTCACGACTGTTTATAAAGGAAATACTAGTAGTTGGATTGTCTCACTCAGAATAAGTGTTTCCCTATTGAAGCGTTTGACATCCTGTCTGACATATTGTCTTGTAACCCTTTCAATTCATTTCACTTCAATCAAAAAGCACCACAAAAGAGGCAAAGGTAAGTTAAAAGTGTTTGAAATTTTATGAATTCATTAGAACTTAAGACAAAATAAGTTGTGTTTAAATAAAACAGTCATGCTGTTACAATAAAACACCTTTATAACAAACTCCAACAGACCACTGAAATTAGTTTGTTATATCCATAGTTCGCTATTGACACAATTACACTGAAAGAACAATAAAGACTTACAGTACAATACATTCCATACACAGGCATACTCTGAAAGTTTTTAAAACAGCATGACTTGTCTGATTTGCCAATAGCAAGCAATTTCAGTTTTTGATTCCAGTGATATTGGCTGCAATCAACTAAGCTATTCGCCCTCTTCACTTCTTACCACCACTGCATTTCTCAGATTTTAAATGAAGAGTTCTTTGTGGTGTTAACTGGAAGAAAAGTCCAGCTACACACTGATTTCAAAGTGAGCACCGTTAATTGGCAATGACGCTGACTGAGTTCGCTCAGTTTGTATCCACACCATTGATTTGTGTTAGCTGGGACTCCCGGGGATTGCACATCAGTTTGCTATATCTATTAAGTTCATTATTGAGAATTTGTTATTCATTACATGATAATATGCAGAGGTTTATTCAGGACTTTTAAACAGTTTGCTATAGCCATCACTTCATTATATCCATGTTTGGCATAAAGGTATTACACTGTATTATGATGGTGTGTTAGGTTGAATTTCTATGTGTTAAATTATTGTTTAAATAGTACAGGAAAGTACCGAGTAACTGAACAAGTGGAAAAACCCATTTCACCACAGCAGTATGGCAAAATATACTGCAGAACTTAATAGTTCCTTACGTAACAATAGGTCTGATATTTAATCATTTATTTTGAATGTTTGTCTCTTTATATGATTCCACACCGTTATCGTTCAAGAAATGTGTCATTTAGATTATGAGGGTTGAAGATCCCAATAAAATGCAGTTTTAGGTAAAATGTTTTTCTCTTTGTTAGACAAATGATTGTGTTTTAGGGTTAGAGACAAGAAGAAAGCCATATGAATCCTCAGGGTATCGTTTCACACCAACTGGTCTGAATTAGCCTTTTGAAATCTTTGATCAATCAGCATAACCAACATTTAGCCTTTGTTGTTATATTGAATATTCAGTGTCAGTCAGTGGATTATTTTTTGTTTAGCTTAAGCTTCCTTTTCTTTTTAACCCTTGATATCAATGTTCTTGCAGTAGTGATGAGGAAGTTGTCATCGACCCACTGGCAGAAATGGAACATAAAGACACAAACCCTCACCCTGTTGCCAAGGCAACAAAGAAAGGAAAGAAAAACAGGAAGAGAGATGATGAATTGTAAGTGCCATCTAATATTTCTGAGAAGGAGAAATGATGCATTTTATCCATAAAGTGTAGCATATGTTTGATTGGTAAGTCATCATCGTGTAAAAACACATAAGAGTTGGACATTATGACATGGCTGTCATGCCACATCTTGCCCTGTGTATAATTTCTCAAACACATTTTGTTTTTTCACAGCTAATTATTTTACTGCATGCTGTTCAGTGCAATGTCTCACCTGACAATTTATAGTTTGATACATTTTTAACAGTGAAGTGTATGGAACTGTACAAGGTGATAGTTGGTGTATATGTCAGTCGCTTTGGTGGCTTAGCCTTGTGGTTAAAGCATTTGCTCGTCACGCTGAAGACCCGGACCTAATTCCCCGCAAGGTGTATTGTGTGAATCTTCAACGTAAATCTACAAGTTTTATTTTGGACCATTAAAGTACTGACAGAACCACTAATTATTGTCCACTCATGGGTCTTGTGGTCTAAACCCGTGAAGGTCCCGGGGTAGAACAGGCCTTCAGCAACGCATGCTTGCCATAAAAGGCGACTGTGCTTGTCATAAGAGGCGACTAACGGGATCTGGTGGCCAGGATCGCTGACTTGATTGACACATGTCATCAGTTCCCAATTGCGCAGATCGATGCTCGTGTTGTTGGTCACTGGATTGTCTGGTCCAGACTCGATTATTCACAGACCGCCTCCATATAGCTGGAATAATGCAGAGTGCGGCGTAAAACTAAACTCACTCGCTCACTCTTGTGGTCTAGTGGGAACCTTTTGAACGGTTTTTCCCTGCAAGTGTTGAAACAGTAGGGGTCAGTGGTGTGTGATATGTTTAGCTTTGATCAGATAGTCTGATATTGGCAGGTAATCTGAGTGATGATTGGTCATGTCTCATTTTGATTTTCTGTCATTAATTATGTCTGAACACAGTTTTATGGATGTGGGGAGGTAGGCTTGTGGTTGAAGCATTCACTTGTCATGCCAGTCTATCTAAACTTAGTCTCAGTAATATTTGTAACACTCCTCTACTGAGTCTAACAAACCCTTGTAGGTGGTCGCACCAGGTAACCTTTCAGATTGACCAATCAGAACACAGCTTACCAAATCATGAAAGTGGACATTCGCACTTACCTTTTCAACTTGTGCCTTGGAAAGGTTGTGCCTGAATGATTCCGATTGCTATATTCCATATGACGACGTACATGTAGTATGCTATACTAGTGCAACACTGGCAACTGAGATCAAACAGTCGCTGAAAATAGCGTTTTGTCGATATTCAAGGATGTCAGCTTGCAAAAATGTTGGTTGATGGCAACCATGTCATCATAAAGCCCTAAGCGTATATACTGCAGGTAAAATATCTCTGTTTTATGCAGAGTTTTGTTTGTTTACGGAACAGTCTCAGTGAAATTTTGTAAGTCCCACCAAATCCTAAGCCGTAGTCATTGTCTGAATGGTTAAATCTGCTCAGCCATTTCGTTTTCGATTGGATGGTCATAAGTCGTTCAAAGGTTACCTACTAGGGATTGCTAGACTCAGTAGAGGAGTGTTACGAATTAGTTTATTTGTCACGCCAAAGACCCAGGTTCAGTTCTCCACATGGGTGAAATGTGTGAAGCAGAATCCTGTTGTCCACCTGTTGGAATGTTACCAAAAGGGTTGTAAAACTCATTCAGTCCCCACTGACATTTGGTGTTACACCTCATAGAATACTGTAGGCATATATGTGCAAGCATGATGAAGCATAAGCTTGATGGATGATGGATTCTTGTTGATTGCACAGCAATGTTTTTGTTAAGATTCTGACACTGTTATCAGGCTAAAAGATGGTTATTACTTGTGTAAGAATCTGCACCAAAGTGTGAGTTGTCATCCCTGAAGTTTCATATTTCACTATTAGCTCCCCAACTTCAAGGATATTGATTGAACAATTACATACAGACAATCAACGTGTTACGACAGGGGTCATGTGATACCTTCAAGTACCATGCATCTCTGGTCCATGTCCATTTGACTTACTATGTTCCTGTGACCTTGCAGTATGATTAATTCCTGCCAATGGAAATACTATTTTGCAGTGAAGATGACGTGGCATCCGAAATAGCTGCTCTGTCCCTTGAAATGAAGTTAGAGGAAAATGGTGAAGATGTCCAACCAGCTAAGAAGAAGGTGTGACATTTGTTTTGTTGATATCAGCATAGACAGTCAGAAAGTCTCTGATTTTTTTTCTGCTATCTTGGTCTATGGCCAGGCACACAAATGGTAGTATAATATCTTAGATAATTGCTCAATTTGATCAAGATCATTCTCTAAGTGATCAGTGCAGACCATCCATATCAGGAGTACTTTTGACTGGGTTCAGATGGTAGTCAAGATTTGACAAAAATCTGATTTTTGCAGAGACTTCTTTCTTGTTGGCATCTGACATGAAGAACAATATTACCTGAATGATGCATCTCCCTGAGTGGTGATCAATTCAACGTTAGCAATCATCTCATACCAAGTAAATACTGGGTCTATGTACTTGTCTTATCTTAACATTTGAAAAATGAGGTATAGTTACAGCATATGGAACTGTGTTAAATTAGCAAATAAATTTAATTTTCCACTCAGGACTGATATTGACTTACGATACAATGCTTCAAAGCTTTATGGTCATGGAATGATCTGTCTCTTATCTTATTGATATTCAGAAAACTAAACAGAATGTGTACATATTGTGCAGAAGAGTCTTCAGTTAATTAAGTTTGTCTTATGTGACCAAATTCTGAGTCAGAAGCTTGTTTGAGGGGAACATAAACAAACATTGAGTGTACATCAACCCATTGGCTCCAAGGGACCAGTGAACAACATATTTATCTTACTGAATACCTCAGTGTTAATTTTGAATTGTTTGAAGCATGGGAACAAATCTTTTTGCAATTATTACTAGATCTTGCAGAGAGAAATGGTTTTAGAGTTATCTCCCTTCCACTGATCTGCATTCGTAAAACGTCAGTAGTTTCTGTACATCTCACTTGATTCAATGTTATTCAGGATACAGAGGATATTATATGAGTGCCTATGTCATACCCAGGGGAGGGCGTGGGACATACAGATATCCAGGCATAAGTGTCATGAACACGGTATGTTACGGCAACTAATATAATAATTTTTCCTTATCCTGACTCTGCTTGTCTCCTTCTTTTATCTGAAATTTTAGTGGAAACTTGAATTCCCTTCTTCAGAAGAGGATGTAAAATCATACTGACCCATTGTGTACCCTCAATTTCGTCTATTTTGGCGTCTGTTGGTCACATGACCAACCATATTTGTCACTCTCTCCTTCGCCCAACAGGAAGGTTGTGTAGGTGTCTTGGGGTCCTTATATGCCACTTTTCCCTTGTGTATTTCGTTCTATAATCCAAATTTTTCTGTATATGTTTTTCAGTCTGTATATTTATTAGTATGATGTAAACATTTGTGTATAAATTACGTATTTCATACACATTTGCAGCTTGTGCTCATGGTTTATACTTTGTTTACATTTTGATGAAAACACGTTTGAGTCGTAGATACCAGTTTTCAGTATCCGATCTGTACAGATTATGTCTGTCTAATACTGTCTTGCACTACGGTTTGTGCTTCTGATGTCTGCTGTGATCTTTGTCGACATTTATCGTTTGAAGAATTAGTCAGTATTTATTTGCTATGCTTAGACGTGCAAGGGACAAAACCTGCTGTGAAGGCAAGGACTGCTACGCAGCTTAAATCACCAGATGATTTACCTTTGGGGCAGGCATCTTCAACGAAGGATGGTAACTCTGCCAATTCAGTGCACCTACATCATGGGTCATGAGAGGTATCAGTATTCTCAAAAGAATACTCACCTTCGCGAAGGTCCACACGTTCATCACAGGAATTTGATCCTATAGGATGATCAATGAGGATTTTCATACACTTACAGTGCTTCCCATAGATCCTATTTCTAAGGTTCCAGACAGTCTCAGCACAGCTTTCAATAAAGCCACAAGATATCAAAGACTACATATACCACAATTCAGAGCAAAAGGATATCCTTTACATCATATGGAACCCTTCACGAAGGCTCTGGACGTTGATGAAGACTGTAAACGTATTAATGATGCACAGGTTAAATCTTAGAAAGTGGATGACAAGAAGCTAGCTTAACTTAGACACCACTGCTCATTGTACCTTTTATGGTCTCTATGACTATTAATGAAGCATTAATATCTAGATTCAAGAATTCAAGTTCAGAAGATGACAGGATGATTTTGTCAGCCCTTTTGACACAGAAAAGAGCACCTTGCATCCACTTCTGCAGGATTAAGACTGTTAAAAAGACATATCTTGCAGCTGGAGTGATAGATTCACCAAACCCTTACTTAAAGCCCCTTGGTCTGTGCCTACCATCTTTGGTGGAGGAATTGAGGAAGTTGCTAGATCAGTCACACAGGAATCTAGGGAGGTGATGATGATTAAATCTATCGATACCTTGGCTACTGTTTTTCATCAGACATTGCATCGTTATTCCAACAAATTGAATTTCTCTGGTATCCAAAATGCTAGTGACATGAAATATTCCAGCAGTAGAATTGAGGTCATGGCTCTTTTTGTTGTTTGAGAGGGAATAACAAAACTACCTCCGGTAGAGGCCATGCGACCCTTAGAGTGGCATACAGTCATGTTGCTGAAGATCAGGTTTGAACTTGCTGGAGCCTTCCAACCCCAGTCGTTCCCATACAACCACCTACCATGAATGGAAGACTTACAGAGGTACTGGGAAAATTGTGGAGTATTAAGAGATGACTAAAGGCTCCTCCGCCACTTACAGTACACCACAGACATTCAGTTATTTCAAACCCAGTTTTTGGAAGAAACTATTATGTCTCTACTAGACAAGAATGCAGTCGAAGAAATAAAGTTGAACCATCTCACACTGGGTTTCTATTCCCCAGTGTTCCTCTTTCCAAAGAAGAACTCTAAGGAAAGTTTCAGGCTCATTTATAACATGAGCAGATTCAGTCAAGATTATCTTCCCAAACTGCAACATTTCAAAATGATTCGCCTTCCACAACTCCGACACCTCATTTGTCCACACGAGTACATAGCCAGCATAGACCTGAAGAATGCGTATGTTATCATTCCTATACACCCTCTGTCAAGGAAATACCTAAGATTCCTATTCAGTGGCTGTCAATTTCAGTGGAACGTCTGTCATTTGGAATTTCATCTGTTCCTTGGTCGTGATAACAAGGCCTTTGGAGCAAGATTCAAGCCTGAATATCTCAAGTGTTACTCTCTCTATTGAAACTCAATTAGCAATGCCTTCTAGGACTGCTGACCTCAGCCCAGGACATGACACACATGGGGAGGTTACATTTACAGCTGTTTCAACAGTGTGTGAATCCACATTTAACCTATGTGAACCCGATACATTTACTGGTGAATCTTAAACCATATCTCCTCTGGTGGACTCAGGAATCCAATGTCTGCTCAGGAACTTATCAGAACCGGATTGCAATACTCATCTTTACGTGGACACATCTCTTCAAGGATTGGGGAGTCTGTTGGAAATGAAGGCAGTAATCAATGCAATACAACATTGGTCGGAAGCATTACGAAACATGGTCCACATGGACAACTCCACAGTAGCTTGTTAAACAAGGATCAACAGGATTGTTAAATCTGCTTCAACTAACTTTTCAGCTTTTCAACATAGTCGACCAGTTGAACATTTACATAAGCCCATCTCATATTCTCACAGACACTCTTTCTCTCAGCCGAGAAAACCATCTCCAACAGAATGGATGTTGCACCGAGAAGCATTTCAACTCATTATTCGGGTAACAGGATTTCCACTCATAGATGTTTTTGCAACCTGGTTCAACAATTGGATAAGAATGTTCGGGATGTTCGAGCATCAGAGCAACAGATTTCCACCACCAGTACTAATACCTCAAGTACTAGCAAAAATCAAACAAACAACAATGCTACCTTATAGGCCAGCAAGAATGTGGTTTCTTGTACTCATTCAAGAATTCCAGCATTGAAGCTACCAGACTGGTCAAACCTGTTAGTACATCAGCACACCAAACAAGAGCACAAGAATCCAGGTATACTCCAGTTTCATGTACGGATTGTATCAAAACATGCGTGAAAAATGAGGATCTTCCACAAGAGCAGGTGCTTTTGTACTATGCAGAACTGCACATAATTTATATCATGACAAATGGAAATGAATTGAAGCTTACGCAAAGTGCAGAGAATGTATTGCATCGAAAGCTTCTCATCCTCAAATAGTGGATTACTTATGTCATCTAAGACAAACAAGGTGATTGAAAGGTTCAACTCTGTCAACCTGTCTAAATGCATTCAGTAGTTATATCTGTGAAATCAGGCATCAAACTGACCAAGTATACTAGGTACTGAGCATACACAAACTTAAAAACTCAGAGAAACTCAGAGATTAGTATCCATCTTGTAACATGCCACGTTCCGTGATGTCAGTAATTTCGTCCTTGAGACGTGCAATACGTTGCATTCTGGAAAAGAGAAACGCAGCAAGAGAATGCCACACAATACTGTGTGTACTTTGGAAAGCTCAACCCCTCCCTTGCGATCGTTCAAACCTTAAAGTTAAATGGCTATTGAAACTCACAGCATGCCAAGGCTGACGTCAGGAGGCCATTGGGATGGTCCGTGGGGGAATGTCTCAATGACAAGTGGCTGCACATTTCCACTGCCACCGGAACACCATTTCTGCACTGGTGAGACGCTACCAGACTACAAATGATGTTCTGTATGTCCATGTGTAACAACAAGCCCCCTGCTTGGGATCTCTTTGTTGTTCTACAACACCTCACTAGTGAGGAATACTGACGATTAGATTGGACATCCTTTGAACTTTTGACACAAAGACTATATTTTTACTTGCCTTACCCACTGCAGCTGAGATGTCAGAAATCCACATACAGTATTTTGCGTGAACTCAGTTCCATTCCACAAGTCCTGGCGTGCTACACCTGGGATTTCATTGCTGAAGATCAGTTGCCAGGACAACCAGATAGACAATTTCACATCCCTGCATTTTCTACAGTGCTTGGACTACATGATACACAGGATTTATCTCAGTGTCCAGTTAGAGCTCCCAAGATTTATTGAAAACGGACACAAACAATGAGGCAGAAATATGAGCTTATAAAGCAGCAGGGCTCGAGCCATGACAAGTTTCCAATTGGCATCTATGCTTGCTTTGCACGTAACTTGCTCAATTACAACAATCGTGGAGGACTGTTCTTGGAAATCAGACAGTGTATGTAAATCACTGTCTCAGAGACATTGCCACAGAGGACATCTCAGGTATTCACCAATTTGGCTTGCTTATTCTAGCATCACAGTTAACACTTCCTCAAAGGCGCTGAAAATGGCTCACCCTTATCATGTGACTTTTTGATACCTTCACTTACAAGGTGGTTGTTTGAGAGTGCATGCTTACATCAAGACAAACTAGCACGAGTGATTATAAACCCTGTACATTTTTAGATAATATGTGATGCAAGGATTGTAACTTAGCAGGTGAACACTTCTAGCAAAAACTTATGAGATGTATATAGTTATATATGGTTATGTAACTAGAAACTAACAAGACTTTAGTTACATGACCACACGTGGATGTCACAGCAGATAGACAGTGTGGCTTCCCCCGAGATACCAGTCAGAAATTGGGTAAAGAAACAAGAGAATTACAGTGATATCATAGTTCCCTAGAGGTGGGGATATTCAGGATGTTTTGCAAGTGTCCATGAAGTGGCATGACCCACCACCTCTTCCATCGGATGCTACAAGCAAATAAACATGAGTCAGGATAAGGGAAAATACATAATTTTCTGAATAAAATTGATATTTCATACTTATTCTGACTCGTGAGGTCAACCCTTCCAACTTCCCCCTTCAGGTCACTTGGATTTCCTTGCAAACCCTTCTGTTTGGGCTACGAAAATTATAGAGAGAGTGACAAATATGGCTGATCATGTGACCAATATTAGTGCCAAAATATGGAGGAAAGGGAGGGTACTCGTGGGTGAAGATGTTTTTTTTGTCCTCTTTTAAGGAGGGAACTTCAAGAGATTTCAAGTTCCCACTCTAATTTCCGTTGGAAGAGGTTGACGAGCAAATAAACATGAGTCAGGATAAGAATGAAATATCAATTTTAATAAGAAAATTACCTTTCTGTTTAATACCAAAGTCATTAAATTGAGGAAAATAAACCCAAATCTACTTTCAAACATGGGCTGACTATGCCATTGCGGCATGTAGAACTCAATGTCACAGAAGAACCATAACGTCATGGCATTGTTCATGACCTCACGCCACCTTGTCCAGGTGATAATAAATGTTGTAAATTTGGAACCAGATTAGTGTAAGTCTGGTTTAGACATCTTCCACTGTAACAGTGGATCTGAAACGGTTGTGCGAGGTCCAGACTGTCACAGAACCTTGCTTGTCTTCGGAGCAGATGATAACATCACATACATTATAAGGCATATAATGGCAGTGTTATTTTATGTTTACTGATGTTGAATGTTTCAGGACAAGAAAAAGAAAAAGAAGAAGACTGTGGACAGTGATGAAGAAGAAGAGGAAGACACCGAGGAACTTGTGGTGAAAACAAAGGGGAAGAAGCCAATGGCATCATTTCAGATGCTGATGATGGATGATGATGATGAGGTAGGATCGATGACTGAAGTAGTCATGCACTTTATCTGGAATTATGGGGCTAGATTAGTCTTCAGTAGCCACTGCTTGTTGAGAAACAACCTGTGTCTTGGTGTACATACTTTTCAATTGCCAATGCTGTTTTGTGTATTGTCTTTTCTTGGAACACTGTGTTCACTTCAGAAAAGTTTGTGTATCATAATGAAGGGAAAAAACTATACATTTGTCGTGCACAGAATTGAGCGCATGAGACAAATGGTCAAGGCGCTAGCTCATCATGGCGAAGACCTAGGTTCAATTCCCCACATGGGTGGGTACAGTGTGTGAAGCCCATTTCTGGTGTTCCCTGCCATTAAATATGCTGGAATGTTTTAAAAACAGTGTAGGACTAAATTCACTCACTCACTCACTCATGCACAGAATCAACACTGAAACCAATCTGTTTTCAACAGCTCACTGGGTTCAAACTAGCACCATTCAAACCTGTAGATTCATCAGGTCCAGACTAACAGGGTACAGACTGGTATAGTCAGATTTTCAGTACATATTTTGTGAGGTAATTTTGGAGTCCAGGATTCTCTAGTAAGTGAAGTAAAGGCAAAGAGGGATATTCAGGTTTAATGGTTCTTGATGATGTTTCAACTGACAGTGTTGTTTCAGCTTTCCATAGTACACAAACAGTGCCGTCTCTGTTTCAGAATGAGACAAAAAGTGATGATGAACCAACTGAAGAAACAAAATCTGATGGTGTTCTCCTTGAAAGTGTTGGCGAAAGTACAGCCAAATCTAAAAAAGACAAGAAGTCCAAGAAGAAAGAGAAAGCCAAAACTGCAGAAGAAGAAGATATTGATGCAATTTTAGCAGCTCTTGAAAAACCTGCAGAGAAGAAGAAAGGTAAGAAGGGGAAGAAAGCAGAAGAAGATAATGTTGGCATGGAAACAGATCAGAACGAGGCTAGTCCTGCAGTGACTGAAGGCCAAGTTGTAACCATGGAGGATCTGGAAGCAGAATATGAAGACAAGAAGAAGAAAAAGAAGAAGAAGGAGAAGAAAGAGAAGAAAGCAGAGGAGGCAGAAGATGATGCAGGTGAGAAGGTGGAGGAGAAGGAAGATGAGGAGGATGAAGAGGAAGGAAGCACTGTCAAGACAGCTGCACAGAAGAAGAAGGAGAAGAAGGAACGTGAACGACTGAAGAAGTTACAGGTTTGTATATTCAGTGATTTGTTTTTGTACATTGTTGATCTAGACCTCAAGATGCACATCTGGAGATCTGGATAGGCATTGTTATTTAACTTCCAGTGTTAGGGGTCATCCATGAATCAAACACAAGATATAATTGTAGGAAGCCAATGATATACTCCTAAAAAATTGAAGTAGACAGGATTTTTACATATGAATATTGTTTAGCCTTCAGGACATATCAGCTGAGAGTGCAAATGATGAGTGTCAGGTGTGTTGTGAATTTGAGGGGAGATTTACCAACATCAGAAGCTGACTGATCAGTGTCGAGTATGTTTTAGATTTAAAGGAGTTGACTGATCAACGTCGGTGTTGTGAGTATCTAGGCGCTGACTGATCTGTGTCAGTTGTGTTTTAGATTTAAAGGAGTTGACTGATCAATGTCAGTGTTGTGAATATCTAAGCGCTGACTGATCTGTGTCAGTTGTGTTTTAGATTTAAAGTTGACTGATCAACGTCGGTGTTGTGAGTATCTAAGCACTGACTGATCTGTGTCAGTTGTGTTTTAGATTTAAAGGAGTTGACTGATCAACGTCGGTGTTGTGAGTATCTAAGCGCTGACTGATCTGTGTCAGTTGTGTTTTAGATTTAAAGGAGTTGACTGATCAATGTCAGTGTTGTGAATATCTAAGCGCTGACTGATCTGTGTCAGTTGTGTTTTAGATTTAAAGGAGTTGACTGATCAACGTCGGTGTTGTGAGTATCTAAGCGCTGACTGATCTGTGTCAGTTGTGTTTTAGATTTAAAGGAGTTGACTGATCAACGTCGGTGTTGTGAGTTTCTAAGCGCTGACTGATCTGTGTCAGTTGTGTTTTAGATTTAAAGGAGTTGACTGATCAACGTCGGTGTTGTGAGTATCTAAGCGCTAACTGATCTGTGTCAGTTGTGTTTTAGATTTAAAGGAGTTGACTGATCAACGTCGGTGTTGTGAGTATCTAAGCGCTGACTGATCTGTGTCAGTTGTGTTTTAGATTTAAAGGAGTTGACTGATCAACGTCGGTGTTGTGAGTATCTAAGCGCTGACTGATCTGTGTCAGTTGTGTTTTAGATAAAAAAAAGGAGTGACTGACCAATGTCAGGTGTTGTTTCAGAAGAAGAAGTCTGCACCAAAGGACGGAGAAAAGGAAGAGCCGAAGGAAGCAGACGCAGAGAGTGAGAAGCCAGAAGAAGGAACACAGCCCCCTGGTGAGTTATTCAGGAATCAGGCGTCCTCGGAATCCAGTATGGATGTAGTGTGTGATGCCAACTATTGGTGTTGCCCATTAAGATATTGTTGGAATATGTCAAAAAGCGTCATTAAGTCATGCTCACTGTAACTCGGAGAAGTACTGGCCATGAGAGCAGTGGTACAAAGGTGGCTACCACTCCCAGTGAACTTCAGTCTGTGATCAATGCCTGTTGTTGAATGGGCTGGGAGTACCAATCAGCTAGATCTGCTGTTGTCACTGCTATCCTTGCCGATGAATGAGTATTTGTTCCAGATGTTTTCCATATTGATTAAGACATGTACATTTATCGATTCTTTTCCATCAGAGGTTTCAAGTGACAATAACCATCTTTGATTCAGATTATAATCAGTACTAAAGGTTTGTGTAATTTATTTAAGAATCATATTCAATGCAAGTTGCCTGTTCCATGTTTCACTCAATGTTTTGCCTGTTATAACTTGACTCAAAATGTTGTTGTCTCCAGTGGTATTATTGTACTTCCTTCCCATATAATATTATGCTAACTTAAAGTGCCAAATCTGCCAATCACTTCTTATTGAATATCCTCAGTAACTTTTGATCTCTTAATATATGGTGAACACTTAAACCATCATCACATGTATACAATCAAGAATTGGGGTGAATTATTGGGTGTTTGCAATGATGATTGTATTTTCATGCAGTAAAACCTTCCTGCAAGGTTTATCAAGATGTCTATCATGTGATGTAGGTGATGATGCTGGAGAAGACCAGAAAGAAGAAGGAGAAGAAGGGACAAAAAAGAAGAAGAAAAAGAAAAAAGGGGAGAAAGAGAAGGAAGAAAAAGCCAAGCCAAGCAAGAAGGTACATTTGGGGATGAAGAAACTGCAGTGTATATTCCAGATTTAGAATGTTGACGTGGTGTTGGATATCCAGGGTGAAATAACCGTGTAAACAGAATGCTGGTTTTGATTAGATGTAAGCCCGGAGGCCTTCAATCCTGGTCATATGCTAAAGTCATCATTGTTCCCGGTTATCTAGAAACTGAATCATGACAGAAACTATATGTCACAGTTACTCCTCTGTTTTCATCTGGCTGAGAGATGTGGGTTAGAGCTGATCGTCGGGAATCTATCATCTGCAACTAAAAGACTACTATTGGCATCAGGTGATTTGACTCCAGCATAGTCAAGGAATAATTGTCTAATGCAGGTACTGAATTCGAATTGTTTCCTCACTGCAGTCAAGGATGTGCCTGTAGAGAGTTTGGGATTTGGTGGTCAGACCTGCTAACTTGGTTTATCAATGTTCATGCTGTTGATCACAGGATTGTTCATTGTTAATCACTGACTTGATTATATACAGACTGCTCCCATATTGCTAAACTTTCTAACTGTAGAGAGTTGGGAGTTGGTTGTATTAACCCTTGTCTCTCCATCTGCAGGTGGCTGCCATCAAAGCCCATCTGAAGATGATTCAAGAAGAACAGGAGAAGTTGAGGCAAGAAGAAGAGGAGAGAATCCGGCAGGAGGAAGAGGCAGAGAAGGCCCGCGAGGAACAGGTGAGTAAACAATGCTCAAGGGAGTTCACTCAGCGAATCATAGACCACTTTCACCCCAGTCGTCATTACTCTGGTGCTCAAGTGCTACCTTGAGTTCAACCTTGTTTTTCTTTGCTTTGAAAAGTGTTTATGGCTTACACGTACTTTGTCCATTATACAGTCGAACCCTGTTTACTTGGACCCTACATATCCGAAAACCCCACCTTCCGGACGTTTTTTTTTATGTGAAACGAAACTTACATTCATTAATTGTACTCGCTTAACCGGACCCCGTGCTTCCGGACCCGAATGGCAAATTTTCAAACTATTCATGTAGATTTCCATTGAAAAATGATCCAGTTATCCCAACAGAGAGATCTGTGCAACATGCATGTGTATGTGTCACGTCACGTTTACCACATGACTATGTGATTTCATACTTAATCTATCAGAAGGCATTTGATGTGAATTGATTAATTAGCCATCAAAACACTAGGGACGTGTGTCACTCGGGCTGTTCATTAGGATTTGGCAGGTGTGAGAACATCTCATCAGTAACAAAAACACGTCTTAAGTAGGATTAAGGTAAACTACACTGTAGTTTTACTGTATATAACACTTATAAATCAACACCTACTATCTGTCGCGATGCAAGTTTAAAATAGCCTGCCACGTGATCTAAGTTATGTGATCTCGTCCAGACGTTTACTTTTTGCAGACAGCATAAGTTTGATGCGATTCCATATGTTTTTGGGGCATTTATATGCATTTTTACATAAGAATATGCAATTGGCAAAATAGAGACTTTTTGTCATCGATTTACGTTTTTCATTTATCCTACCACACGCTACATGATGACGTATGAGACAACCTGACAAATGGTAACCTGCATTCCGCCTCTTATATATTATTGGTACACTTATATGCTATGATGATTCATACTATTGACTGTTGATTTACAGATATGCGTACATGAAAACTTTTTGCTTTCACTTAATTGTCATGATTTGCTTGTGTGAACTAGTTAACCGGACATCTCGCTATCTGGATGATTATCGAATGAAATCAAAACATCCGGATAAACAGGGTTCGACTGTGTTTCAGTATTTACCATTTCAAAGCACTGTACATGTTTGGTAACAGGAAGTGGTGCAGGGCGTATTGTGATTTGGTTGTGATGGATGGAGTCTAGTGTCTGTTGTTGCTCCACAGCTGCGTCTGGAGAAGGAGAGAAGGGAGAAGAAGAAGCAGAAAGAGAAGGAAAGGAAGGACCGACTGAAGGCAGAGGGCAAGTTGCTCAATGCCAAGCAGAAGCGGGACCAACAGAAGATCAACCAGATGTTGACAGCTATGAGAGAACAAGGTAAATGTCTTCTACATAGTACCTCAGATACACCAGAATGTGAGTCCCCCACTACAGTTATACCAGAATACAAGTTCCCCCAGGACATTTATACCAGAATGTGAGTTCCCCCAGGACAGTTATCCCAGAATGTGAGTCCCCCGGTACAGTTATACCAGAATGTGAGTCCCCCACTACAGTTATACCAGAATGTGAGTCCCCCACTACAGTTATACCACAATGTGAGTTCCCCCACTACAGTTATACCACAATGTGAGTTCCCCCAGGACAGTTATACCACAATGTGAGTTCCCCCAGAACAGTTATCCCAAAATGTCAGTTCCCCCATGACAGTTATCTCAGAATGTCAGTTCCCCATGACAGTTATCCCAGAATGTCAGTTCCCCCAGGACAGTTATCCCAGAATGTGAGTTCCCCATGACATATATCCCAGAATGTCAGTTCCCCCAGGACAGTTATCCCAGAATGTCAGTCCCCACATGACAGTTATCCCAGAATGTCAGTTCCCCCATGACATATATCCCAGATTGTCAGTTCCCCCATGACAGTTATCCCAGATTGTCAGTTCCCCCATGACAGTTATCCCAGAATGTCAGTTCCCCCATGACATATATCCCAGAATGTCAGTTCCCCCAGGACAGTTATCCCAGAATGTCAGTTCCCCACATGACATTTATCCCAGAATGTCAGTTCCCCCAGGACATTTATCCCAGATTGTCAGTTCCCCCATGACAGTTATCCCAGAATGTCAGTTCCCCCATGACAGTTATCCCAGAATGTCAGTTCCCCCAGGACAGTTATCCCAGATTGTCAGTTCCCCCATGACAGTTATCCCAGAATGTCAGTTCCCCCATGACAGTTATCCCAGAATGTCAGTTCCCCCATGACATATATCCCAGAATGTCAGTTCCCCCATGACAGTTATCCCAGATTGTCAGTTCCCCCATGACATTTATCCCAGATTGTCAGTTCCCCCATGACAGTTATCCCAGAGTGTCAGTTCCCCCGTGACAGTTATCCCAGAATGTCAGTTCCCCCATGACAGTTATCCCAGATTGTCAGTTCCCCCAGGACAGTTATCCCAGAATGTCAGTCCCCACATGACAGTTATCCCAGAGTGTCAGTTCCCCCGTGACAGTTATCCCAGAATGTCAGTTCCCCCAGGACATTTATCCCAGATTGTCAGTTCCCCCAGGACAGTTATCCCAGAATGTCAGTTCCCCCATGACAGTTATCGCAGAATGTCAGTTCCCCCATGACAGTTATACTAGACTGTGAACCCCCCTCCCCGACTATAGATATGTCTGTATGTGAATCCCCCACTACGGATACACCCAAATATGAGTCCTCTACTACAGATATATCTGAATGTGAGTCCCCTACTACAGATAGACCTGAATGTGAGTTCAACCACTACAAAATATCAGAATATGAGTCCCTAAATACAGATAGATTATCACAATAGATAAACATTTTAGATGACTCCCCTGCATTACATATGTTCATTGATGTGAGTTCCCTGTGATAGAGATTACACACATGTATCACTTGGACATCACTAGCTGAAGCTATAAAGCTAGGAAAAGGTCCT
Source organism: Haliotis asinina (assembly GCF_037392515.1). Taxonomy (NCBI): domain Eukaryota; kingdom Metazoa; phylum Mollusca; class Gastropoda; order Lepetellida; family Haliotidae; genus Haliotis; species Haliotis asinina. The sequence continues at coordinate 98,421,634 of NC_090281.1, read as the reverse complement.
TCAACCAGTATGTACCAAGGTGTAATTGACATATTAATTCAAGGAATTTCCCTTGATATGTGAAGTGAACTTCAGCTTCTGTGACTGACATTTCTATGTTACGTTCTGCAAATTCTGTTTCAGGTCTTGAAATTCCTGACAAAGACTCCACTCAAAAGAAGCGTCCATTTTATGGGGACAAACGGAAGAGGAAGGATCACCAGAAGAGTATGTGAATTATTTACACCTGAATGTTGGCCAAACTTTGGCTCTATGACACATCTGTCATTCCAAAATGATAACTAATTTGTGAGCAAAATATCAGTGTCGTCCCATACCTAGTAATGATGTGTTGAGTTTGCATCAACCATCCTTGATTACCTTGTTGTCTGGCTTCCTGGCTACAGGTACATCAGAAACATGTCATTATGGCTTTGAAGCTCAGGTCACTCGTGTGGCGAACTTTGGTAGAAATGGAAGACAGTTTGGGCCCAACAAATACATGAAGTCTCTCTATTCACACTTACATTCAAATACTCCAGCTAAAAATTATGACTCCTGATTTGATTAAATATTTCATGGCATTGCAATTTTTTAATCAACTGTGAGAAGATGATTTTTAATTGGATGTCGATTTTAAGCTCAGAAGTAAGAACAAATCTGCACAAAGCTGGTGGTTAGAAACATCACTTCAGATGTGAATTCTGTTCATTTTCCTCAACTTGTCAGCAAAAACATCTGTGAAGCAAGTCATTGGTATCTTTACATCAGAGTAAATGAAATAGCCATTTTGCTGTACTTTTACACAGTGATCAGGAATACAAGATCGCAGAAATAAATGTCACACATTGGACCCTAGACATTTGAAAACTGAGCTACCTCTCACGTTAAACATCCAAACTGATGACAATGTGTTAACCCCGTAGCGGAGACAGAGCAGACACCTTCACCATCTGAGGATAAGACCCCAGTGATCGAGAACGTCCCTGAGAAGGCAGCCTTGGAGGAGACAGGGAAGGAGACTGGAAAGGAGAAAGCTGCTGTTCAAGTGAAGGATTCTTGGGATGAGGAGGACGACGATGTGAAGGATGCGTGGGATGTGTCTGATGAGGAGGAACTGGAGCCAGAAAAGACAACACAGGAACCCAAGACAGGTGAGACCATGACAAGGGATGCGAGAGACAGGTGACTGAAGAGAAAATGGCATTTGAGACCATGGCAGGTGGAACCAGTACAGAGTTATTATAGTTTGTGTACTAGCAGTTGGAGTACCTATATATGTTTACTTAAGGCTACTCTGCATGGTGCTTGTTATCCCCGCTATGTGTTTTGAGGCTGGTGTTAAACTGCGCTCCGTCCGTCCTTGCATCTGTCCATCCATGCATATTTGTCTTTTCCGGAGCAGGAGTCTAAAACTGTTCAATGTTTCTTCACCAAACATGGCACATTGATAGATCTGGTGATGTACTGGTGCCTTTTGGTAGTTTGAATAATATTTGACTTAGACTAAAATTGGTTGTAGTAGTCTTTTCCGGAGCAGAACTGTTCAATGTTTATTCACCAAACTTGGCACTTACTTTGGTCTAGTGGGGTACTTGTGAATTTTTGTAGTTTTGGATTTCTGATTAAAATATTAAAATATTTATTTTTCCTTATCCTGACTCGTGGCGAAGGTAATGGAACGCCTGAAATTCCTTGAAGTTCCCTTCTGAAACAAGCAGACGTAAAATTCACACTCACCCATGTATTACCTCCCTTCCCAGCACATGGTGAGCTGATAGGCCATGATACTTCACCCTCTCCCTATCGCCCAACGAGGGCGGCTGGAGGTACCCGTGGTCCCATTTACGACAATAAGATCTGTCATTCTTTTGGTTTTTCAAACTAAATTTATGTTGTGATATTTAGCTTGTATATATATATTATTATTATACAGTATTTTGATTACTCTGTCTTTTTCTAACTTAGTCTCAGTTGATGAAATCGTGTTTGCAGTGCAGATTACGGCTGTTGGCGGTTGACCCACATTTACTTTGTCCGACATGTAAACCTTTATCTTCTGCTCATACTCGTACATTTTGTACAAATTTGTCTGAAGCAGAAGTGTTATTATATTTATGGTCTGTTCACAGACGTGCTAGAGATATGCAAGGTCGGCTCACATTAGCCATGTCTTAAGTCTGGTGGAATAAAGTCGTGTCACCGTTTAATTATTGATGCTGAGATTCATTCCAGTGAGTTGCCAGTTGTATCTCCGAGGTTGTGTCCAGGGTCAGGTGAGTCTCCTCCCAAGACTCAGAAGATACCATCTGTAGAGACAGGGCCAACTCAGGCCAAGAAATCTAAATCGGGCATTGTAGACAACTCTTCAACCCAGTCGTCACTGCACGCATCGCAGGCTTTTTGACGCAGGCGCCTTTATGCAGCAATTCACAATGCAGATGATGAGTCTTATGGAGTGAAGGTTGGAAGAAGAAAGACGACTGCACTCGTCAACGAGGTCGACTGCATTCATCTAGACCTGCACGCATCTCTGAAGATGAAGAAGAGGTGCATGCACGCACACACTCCAGAAGTTCCAGGTCCCAGTCATCTGCTCTCAGTACAGAGAAGGACACACCCACACTGAGTGAGTGCACTCGCATGAGTAGTTATACTCGGGTGAGTGACGCCATGCGCTCGTGTGAGTGCACTCGTAGATTGATTCGTCAATGGAGAAGGTCTCCTTCAGTCTCTCTTGTTCATAGAAGGCACCGTATGCAGTCATCCTCCCCTTCAGACTTAGACCCACACAGTTGGGATCGTCAGTGATCTATGAATACGTCTTACTCTAGGAAGAATGAAGTTAGACATCATCGAGAATTCTCACCGGAAGACGCCCTCTTCACGGACTCGGAAGTCACATCATGGATCACGGATGGCTTAAACCTTGTGTCACCATCTAAGGACTCCAATGAATTCAACACGTATAAGATGAAGAATGATGACATTGATATGTTGACGTTCCAGCCGATAGCTCCTGTATCTAGGATCGCTGAGACATTGTCTACAGCATTTAGGTCACCAACCAAGTTTCAACAGTTGTGCCGCCATTTAATGCACATCGTTTATCAACTCAGCTCGCAGCAGATTTTACAAAGTAGAAGACAAGAGGCTGATGCAACTTGACACTACTACGAGGTGAACTTTCTTCGGATTAACTCGATCTAGAGCCATCAATGAGACCCTCATTGCAAAATTCAGCAATCCTGCCAATAAGGAAGAGAGGATGATCCTGTCTGCGCTTATCACACAGAGGAGGGATCAACCGTTTATGTCCGAACATCTAGCATCTACTACTGTGGGTCTTAATCTACTTTGGAGACAGGGGCTGCTGTCCGCTGGGTCATGGAGTGGGAACTTCACAAAGTCTTTGTATCAAGCCCCATGGTCTGCGCCCACTGTGTTTGGCGGGAGGATTGAAGAGGTAGCAAGATTCGGTTACTCAAGATTCAAGGGAAGTCATGATGATCAAATCCATCGATGCTTTAACTTCTGTCCTTATACAGGCAAATCAGTGTTACACTAGCAAGTCCAAGTTTTCCAGGGTTCAAAGAGCAAGGGACAAGAAATTCATCGATCGAGGGGAAAAATCGTCTTCTTCCTTTCGTCGCCCCTGTGGAGGAAATAAATGCTCTCAGACGTCAGGAAGATCGTCAAGGGTTGGTGGAGCAAATAAACGCTGAAGATCAGGTTCAGAACAACTGGAGTCTTCCACCCCAGCCGTTCCCGTACAACCGTCTCAAGTGGGTGAATGTCTTCAACTCTGCTGACAAAATTGGGGACTATATCAACACTATTGCAGAAGGGAGCAGTAGAAGTAATACAGCCACAGAGTCTAACACCAGGCTTTTATTCCAGAGAGAAATTCAGACTCATTTACAACATGAAGGAATTCAACAAAGCGTTTCTACTGAAGCCAGAACATTTCAAGATGTTGCATCTTCCTCAACTAAGACTTCCCATCCGACTGGCAGACTATCTAGCCAGCATAGATCTACAAGATGCAATCCATCACTTGTCGACAATATTGAGAAACAAGTTGTTAATGATCCACATGGACAACTCAACAGTAGCCTTTTACATAAACAAACAAGGATCTACGCGATCACTATCTCTACTACACCTGACGTTTCAACTGTTCAAGTTAGTTGACAATCTGAATCTTCAAGTAAAAGCATGTCACATACCTGGAACCTGCAACATCATGGCAGATGCCCTATCTTGTCCTCTTCGTTCATCTCCAACAAAATGGATGATGCATCGGGAAGCTTTTCAACTAATCAGTCAAGCTTTTGGTTCATGGCAAATAGACCTATTTGCAACAAAATTCAACAGACAACAACTTTTGTATCACCAGTACCAGATCCCGTAGCTTGGGCAACAGACGCTCTCAGCATTCCATGGGAAGGACTAAACGCGTACGTTTCCCCCTCCAGTACTGTTACCGAAAGTCAGCGAGAAAATCAGACAAATGAAGAGATTACAACTGATTTTGGTCGCGCCCTACTGGCCAACAAGAGATTAGTTTCCAGCACTTATGGAAGAGCTAGGACAACCAACTCGACAATTACCAGAGTGGAAGAATCTTCTCATCCACCCACACACACGGCAAATGCACGGCCAACCATCGGTATTTCGTCTTCACGTATGGACCGTATTAAGACAAGTTTGAAATGCATAGGATATTCGGCGAGAGCAGCGAAAGCAGTCACCTTAGCTTTACGGAAATCTACGCACACACTTTATGACAAGTGGAAACGCTTTGAGGCATATGCCAGGAAAAAGGGATTTTCAGCGAACAAGGTGCCCCATCCTCAAATAGCAGATTATTTATGCTATTTACGTGGTTCCAAGAGTCTGAAAGGTTCTACGTTATCTACATACTTAGCAGCTCTCAGCTCAGTTGTTCATGGGAACAGAGTTTCTTGCCTTTCTACGTTCATTCTGGTTAGAAGATCAACAACTCAGATTTAGAGCTCCAGCTCATTTGGGTCTCAGATGGGATTTCATAGCAAAGAATCCACTACCAGGTCAACCGGATAGACAGTTCCATCTATTTGTCTGTTTGGGATCTCATGATACACAAGATTTATCGTTATGTCCAGTCAGAGCATTGAAGATATACATTGCATGTACAAGTCTAGAAGACAACTGTTCAAGCGCCTATTTATCCCTATATCTACTGAGACACCCAAGGAAGTATCCTGCAACACCATCTCAGTGTGGATTAGAGCTTTTGTACTCAGACCATATAAAGCAGCAGAATTAGACCCTCTGCGAGCCTCTAACCCGCAAGAAGTCAGAGCCATAGCTTCTACACTAGCATTACATGGAAATTGCCCGCTATCTACTATTATGGAAGGCTGTTTTTCGAAGTCAAACAGAGTGTTTGCCAGCCATTACCTGCGAGACACAGCCATAGAGGACATCACTGGCATTCACCAGTTTGGGCCACTTGTCGTTGCTCAGCAACTAACAGTTCCCTGAAGGCGCTGATTTAACTCATTTATCACATGACTTGTGGAAGCCAGACACTCTGTTGAGTATATTGGTGGAAAGTCCATATGCCCGTCTTGAATAGACTAGCATGGGTGATTAGGACCTTGTATTCATTATGAAGATATTTATACATGAAGAAAGGTCGCAACTAGTCTCGATTGTTATATCTTGACATTTAGTTGCATCAGAAACTTGTAGGACGCTAGTTACTTTTGATGTCATCACATGTCAGTCAACGAAGTCTTCTATGGAAGGCAAGTTCAACTGGATGTGATTTCCCCCCAAAATCTACAATGAATATGAGAAGAATAGGACCGAATTACCACCATTTTTATTAGACGTAATTTAGAACAGTCAGCAGAATCCAGTGTGGTCTGACCCACCGCTGTTTCCGTTGGGTTCTGTAAGCAGTTAAGCATGTCAGGATAAGGAAAAATATGTAATTTTCTGAATAAAATTGATATTTTATACTTATCCTGACTCATGACGGAACCCCTCCCAGCCGCTCCTCACAGACACGCTGAATTCTTGTCTTCTCATGTCGGTCGATTATAGGAGAAAGTAAAGTATCATGGCCAAATAGATAGGTGAGTGTGAATTTTACGTCCACTTCTTTTAGAAGGGAACTTCATGGGATTTCAGGTGTTCCACTACCTTTGCCAGGAAGAGGAAATAAGCAATTAAACATGAGTCAGGATAAGAATAAAATATCAATTTTTAAAAAAAATTACATTTCTATTTCTATGGACAAAGTTTGACTTACACTAATTGGCGTCTGTGCTCTTTTGAGGAGCAGAACATTTAACACTTTTCATTACTCTGCTTCCACTTTTTTACATAAACACCAAAATATTTGGCATAATCGTACCTCGTAGACATATTCATGAAGAGTATTTTACCATTGTGGAGGATTTTGATGACTTTGTCTTCTTGTTACTATGGTGAAAAACATGAACTGGTCAGCATAGAGTCCAGGAAGTCCAAAGTCTCAGTATCTCTGTTGAGTGCCCATGTAACATGGTATCTCATGGTTTTTAACACTATAAAACCAGCTTTTGTCTGGCAAGTGGATGCATGTCTGTCTGTCTGTCTCTCTTTCTCTCTCTCACAAGCACACACACAGACACACAGAGGCTTCGCAGTGTTGGTGCAGTAATGGTAAATGAAATCCTGAAACAAATTTCGCCTCATTGTAAAGTGTAAAAGTGTCTTAAAGAAACGTCAGAAGATTTTCTTGAGTACTAATTTGTGTTGCCCATCATCCTGGCAACTCACCACATTCATCTGAGCTCACCAAGGTAGAAAGTTTTGAGGCTCCTTCATCGGTTTGAGAGAATGTGTGGAATGGAATGAATCAGGCATCAGTTGCATCTGTGAGATATGTCTCTTCCCTAGAATTGGCAAAACCGTCAACGTCAGCAAAAGAGGAATCAGAGGAGGAAGATGAGGAGGAATCGGAGGAGGAGAGTGATGAGGAGAGTGATGAAGACAGCGATGAAGAGACGGACAGCAGTGAAGAGTCATCTGATGATGATCTGACTCCCACAGAGAAGGGGAGGGAGAAGGTTGAGGTGGGTTGATGGCATTTGATCTCTACACTGAAAAAGTAGAGACACATAACACTAGTGTAACATTTTGTTGTAGACCTTTGATTTTTTATTCATGTAAATGTCTAAGAATAAGTTACAGTGTTCTTTCACTTGACTTGAGTAGCATATTTTTCATCATAGGAACCTAAATTAATTAAAGAATAATAAATCTGTTCTGTTAGATCTTCATTTTGTGTTATCACACAGCTTTAGCCAACAACATAACATTGTTGAACAAATGGCATCCATATCTCCCTCATCTTTACACTATATTTCTCATTAATGACCATGTTACATTAAACTGCCTTCTAACAGTTTGGAAGAATCTACTAAGTGTTTTTTCTCTTCAGAAATGGGTGCGAGAATGTGAAAAGAGGAGATCCACTAATGTCCTTCGAGCCCCTGTTGTTTGTGTGCTGGGTCACGTCGACACAGGCAAGACGAAGATCCTGGACAAGGTAAAGCAAAACAACATCTGACAGTTACTGACATCATCAGTACCAGCTGATGTAAGAGGGACTTGACTCCCTCAGCCTCCATGTATGGATAACTTTCAACAGTTATCCCCCTGTAAGCTTGCTGATTGTGTGTCATAGTTTGCTGATTACAAGAGTCATGGCTCATGCTTTCTAACATTCCCTGGACATCATTTTTGTTCTGGTTGCCTCAGTGTTCTTGGAGTATAGATGAAGGTTGCCTCAATATTCCTGGAATGTTGATAAAGGTTGCCTCAGTGTTCCTAGAGTATAGATGAAGGTTGACTCAATATTCCTGGAATGTTGATGAAGGTTGCGTCAGTGTACCAAGAGTATTGTGGAAGGTTTGCCTCAATGTACCTGTAATGTTGATAAAGGTTGCCTCAATATTCCTAGAATTTTGTTGAAGATTGCCTCAATGTTCCTGGTATATACGTGGCTGTCGGAAAATTGATGAAGGCTGCCTCAATGTTCTCGGAATAATAATGAGATTGTTGGTGTGTTGGATGTGGGATGTTGATGAAGGTAATATCAAGGTTCTAGAATGTTCTAGACAGTGTTGGTAGCCACTCACTGGTTGGTGCCTGTTACAGCTGCGGCGGACACATGTGCAGGATGGGGAAGCTGGCGGAATCACGCAGCAGATCGGAGCAACCAATGTGCCAGTGGAAGCTATCATGGAACAAACACGGATGTGTAAAGAGGTGAGGTTTGCCAGAAGTTTTGACATAACTCGACTGCTTCCCTACTTTGGTATCCTGTATAGTTGTATGCTTGTTGGCAGTATATTTTTAGGTGTGTTTGTGGATTGGTTCACAGGAGAGAAAATTTACTAAGAATGTCTTCTAGTCCAAGCAGTGATAACAGATAGATGTATAGCCCCAGATGGTTTAAATTTCTAGTCTTTATTTCAACCGTAGATCATGGTGCCAGATATCATTTGGTGGTCAACAATGTAGCTATTGGCTAGCTGATGGCATGTTGATTGTGTTTCATTGTATTTAGATGACCTGAAGATTCAATCTCTAAAAGGAGAAACAGGCTTTCCTGACAGTTATTTCAGGGTGTTTGGTGTCCACTTACTGATGTTCATCCTGTATGCAGTTCCAGAAGCAGCAGCTCAAGGTGCCAGGTCTCCTCATCATTGATACTCCAGGCCACGAGTCTTTCAGGTGAGAACACCAACTTTTGCCTGGTTCATTTGGGGGTCTTCTCATCCTTCTCTGTTGTATGTGGGGTCTTCTCATCCATCTCTGTTGTATGTGGGTGTTTCTCATCCTTCCCTGTTGTATGTGGTGGTTTCTCATCCATCTCTGTTGTATGTGGGGTCTTCTCATCCATCTCTGTTGTATGTGGGGGTCTTCTCATCCATCTATGTTGTATGTGGGGGTCTTCTCATCCATCTATGTTGTATGTGGGGGTCTTCTCATCCGTCTCTTTCCATGGAAACGTTTTGGATATAGTCTCAAAATGGAGGTATGGGCTTCGTTTCCGTAGCAGAACTCAAAAACAATATTTTTCTGCAAAACTTGGTAGATATATCAATCTGAACCTATAGTGGTGTCTTTTGGTAGTTACAGGTTTTTGTGATCTATTATTTTCTTGGTTTCCATGGAAATGTTTCAGATATAGTCTGAAAAGTGAGAGGTGTGTTTCATTTCCAGAGCAGAACTCAAAAACTTCTTAATATCTGTCAGTGTTACTTGGTAGATATATAGTATTCCCAGAAATTATTGAGAATCATGTTGCGTCATGTAACTCATTACGTTTATTAACATCTGGCGTTTTACTTACATAAACATGTTAAAACATCATCCTTTTACAGTCTCAGTCTTGTTTTAGTACTTTGTTAGACCTCCTCACTCAGCAATGCATGCCTGAATACGCCTAGGCACACTACCCATCAAAGTTTGTAGGTAATCGTGTGACAGGGTATCCCAATATTGGACCACCTCGGCCTTCATATCTTCAATATTTCTCAGTCCCTTTTGGTTCATTCTGTCCTTCATGACTCCCCACACATTCTCAATTGGGTTTAGGTCTGGGCTGTAACTGGGCCAGTCTAAAATTTGAACATTTTCGCCCGACAACCACTGTTTTGTGTAGCGCGCAGTGTGTTTTGGGTCATTATCATGACAATCCAATCATCTTCATACAATGTTTGTGCTGTCGGAAGAAGGTGACCATTTAGAATGTCAACGTATCTTTCTTTTGTCAAGTTTCCCGTGAAAACACAATGGCGTCACTCCGCGAGCCGATATGCCACCCCACATGTGAAACTTCGGGCTATGTTTTGGTCGCTGGTAGATAGGTTTGACAGTATCTTTGGTCCAAATTTTCACACAATTAGGGAAAAGCCAAACAGAACTTTCATCCGAAAAGAAAACATTATCCCAATCTTGATTTTCATGAGCCCGACACCAGTTTAAACATTTTTCCTTTTGTGCATCTTTCATCAACGGCGAGGGAATTCCACGTTTTTTCACCCAATTAAGTCTCTGTAGTTCCTGCCTAACTGTTTCATTGCATACCTGAGGACTTCCTCTGCTAATCATTTCATTTCTGATGTTCTCAACACTTTTCAATTTGCCCCTACTCACAATCTGCCCAAGTCTTCGGCGATCCACAACACTGAATTTCCTAGGCCGACCTGCCCCTGCTTTGAGCTCTATCCCGGTTCCTGTTTGAATATTCTTCAAAGTTCTGTATACTGTAGACAGAGGAATACCGTGTCTACAAGCTAACACTTTAGCATCAGCCTCACCCCTTTCAAAAGCAACTAGAATGAGCTTTCTTTTCTCTCTTGCTGTAAATTCTGCCATGTCAACACAGGAAGCCGTCTGCTCAGAAAAGGGAGATAACTCTTGACGTAATGAGCTGCCTTTAAGCCTTCAAGAGTTGTCTCCCTTATTTAGTATGCTTAGTGCATAGTGAAAGCCCTTATTCCAATCTTAGCATCATTAGAAAAAAAGAAAAAAAACAAAGATTTTCTCAATAATTTCTGGGAACACTGTATGTGGCAGACCACAAAGTGGTGCCTTTTGCTCCCTACAGGTTTTTCTGATTTATTATTTTCTCCGTTTCTATGGAAACGTTTCAGATTTAGTCTCAAAATGGAGGTATGGGCTTTGTTTCCGGAGCAGAACTCAAAAACCATTCAATATTTTTCTGCCAAACTTGGTAGATATATCAATCGGAACCTTAAGTGGTGCCTTTTGCTATTTCCAGGTTTTAGTGATTTATAATTTTATTGGTGTCCATGGAAACATTTCAGACTTATTCTCAAAAGTGAGACGTGTGTTCCGTTTCCGGAACAGAACTCAAAAACTTCTTAATATCTGTCCATAAAACTTTCAAGATATGTGTTGCAGACCCCATAGCGGTGCCTTTTGCTCTCTACAGGTTTTTGTGATGTATTATTTTCTTGATTTCCATGGAAACGTTTCGGACTTAGTCTCAAAGTGGAGGGGTGGGCTTCGTTCCCAGAGCACAAATTGAAAACCATTTCATATCTTTCAACAGATCTTGGCAGATATATGAGACAGATCTTGAAATTGTGACTTTGCTGGTTACAGATATATGGCATTTATAATTTTCATGAATTCCATGGAAACAATTCAAACTTAGTCTAAAAAAACAATGAGTAACTCTCAGATTATTTGTCCTTTCAAACGTGCGGGCTGGGGGGGATATGTCAGCATCTGATGACTCTTGTTTTGATTTCTGGAATCCTTCTTGTGTTCAGTTGGTGTAACCGAGAAAGTGAGGATGACAATGGTTATATATTATTCGCTCTTCGTAAAAGGTTACCTACTGTGTGGTATGTTCTGTGATCTTTGTCCTACTCCACTGCACAGATCCATTCATCCATCCTCTCACCCATCCCCTTATCCAACCACCTGTACATTCATTCATCCATCCATTCACCCATCCACTTATCCAACCACCTGTACATTCATTCATCCATCCTCTCACCCATCCCCTTATCCAACCACCTGTACATTCATTCATCCATCCATTCACCTATCCACTTATCCAACCACCTGTACATTCATTCATCCATCCTCTCACCCATCCCCTTATCCAACCACCTGTACATTCATTCATCCATCCATTCACCTATCCACTTATCCAACTACCTGCACATCCATCCATTCATTCATCTATCCATCCACCCACCCACCCATCCATCCAAACGCCCAGCCACCCAACCATTCACCTACCCATCCATCCATCCATCCATCCATCCATCCATCCATCCATCTATCCAAACACCCATCCATCCATCCACCCAACCATTCAGCTGTCCATCTATCCAACCATCCACCCATCTACACATCCAACCACGCATCCATCCAAACAACCTGCCAGCCAGACAACCAACCCTCCATCCATCCCTCCATTCATCCATTCATTCATTCATTCATTCATTCATTCACCACCCCTATGGTGTAGTGGTTAGAGCGTCCGTCCAGTAAACGGAAGGTTGCAGGGTCAGTCCCCAGTTGTGTCATACCAAAAGATTTTGAAATATGGGACTTGTTCATTCATTTTACACTTATCATTCATACATTCAGACATCATTCCCACAATTTATTCATATCTCTCTACCTTAATGAAGGATATCAATGTATGGATGAACAGCTTCCTTATTGCTGTTAGAGCGACGTTTCAGTGTAGGTTTTAACACCTTTATCACGATAGAACCTACACCGAAACATCATTCTCACAGCAAAAAAGAAGTTGTTCATCCACAATTTTTATCCTTCCTTACTGCTTCTACATGCCTCTCAAAGATGTTCTCTCTACCTTTTCTCTTGTCCAGCCACCGTTGTGACAAGATTAGTACTATTTTTTATATAAAATCCTTAAATTTGAAAACACTAGCAACATGCATCATACTTTCCACATTTCGTATAACAGATTCTTTATCATGTATATGACTGAGTGAATATTTACATGGATAGAAGTTATGTTCACATTAGGATTAACTGTGGAGATAATTCAGTATTCAGCTTTATGATGAGTGAGGATTTATATGACTACAGGATGCATCCCAAGGAAATCTTTTTTTAAGCCTTTCGTTTACCTGTGTGTTTTCCCTTCCAGCAACCTGCGATCTCGCGGCTCCTCTCTGTGTGATATTGCCATCCTTGTCGTCGACATCATGCATGGCTTGGAACCTCAGACTATAGAATCTATCAACCTTCTCAAGGACAAAAATACACCGTTTATAATTGCCTTAAATAAGGTAGGTCCCATAACAGCTTCCTGATTTGAAGAATACACAGTTTATGATTACCTTAAATTAGGTAGGTCCCACAACAACTTCCTCATTCTGTATGAAGCAGCTCACACTGTATTCTGAGGGGTGATTGTGGGCAGCAGGGTAGCCTAGTGGTTAGGACCTGGGTTCAATTCCCGACATGGGTTTAGTGACATGATATTGCTGGATATCATTTCTGACATGTTATTGCAGGAATATTGCAAAAAGTGACATGCAACCATACTCGCTCGCTCACTCACTCACTCACTCACTCACTCACTCACTCACTCACTCACTCACTCACTCACTCACTCACTCACTCACTCACTCACTCACTCACTCACTCACTCACTCACTCACTCACTCACTCAGGCCATGGACTTGTGGGTTGGGAGTACTCACAGATTTACACATTTGCGTATGAATTAGCTTTTTTTAATGTGAGACCACCCCTGTCTGCAGGTCAGGATGGTCAATGGTTCCATCTTTGGCTCCAGAAGATACTGAAGTAATGTAATACTTGATATTATGCTGCCTGGCTCTCATTAGTAATGGGATGAAACCAGGACTGGTCAGCACAGTCTACATAGTCATTGTGGTAATATTCATGGCGTCCCGGTACATGCACGATGATGTAGAAGTGCAATAAAACCACACTGATAAATCTCATTTCACTTGACCTTTAAAGTGGGTATAGGATGACTGTGGTATCTGGTTCATAGGAATAAATCTTGAACAGTGAGAATGGCTAGATATGATCATGAGTTATCCCCCTTTGCTCAAGTGAGATATTACTCTAAAGTTGTGCCATAGAATGTGATTCTGATACTGTAGTGAAGCATCCCCGATATTAGATATGTCTTAAGAAATATGTGAACAGCATTCTCTGAATATGTAATGCTTCCAAGTTGTTAATCATGCAAACCAAAGAGAGGCTGGTAATGTAGGGATTTTAAATTCACTTGTTGGTTCAATGTGATTTGTTTGTTGGTGATGTTGTCCAGATCGACCGCCTGTACCAGTGGAAGTCTGGCCCTGGCAGCGATGTCCATAATGTGCTGAAGAAACAGACAGCCCACACACGCAGCGAGTTTGAGGAGAGGATGAACCAAGTAATAGTGCAGATGGCTGAACAGGTATGTTCAGTTTACATGCATTTATGTAGACCTTAAGGAAATATCAACAAAAAGAGAAGACCCAGTTTTGAACAAAAGCATTCTCTAAAATGTCTGCCAAGGCCTCAGTGTTAGAAGTATCAGTACAGTCTTGATTTGATGCTGAAGCTGAAGAATTGTTTAGTTTGGTTCACAAGTTTGGTTCAAGTGAGTTCACGGCATGAGACTTTATGCTTCCATACTTCTGCACACTGGATATTAAACATGGATTCATGACAAAAAGATTTTTCTTAGGTTATTTGCCTCATTTTCCATCTGTTTATGTAATGTTAAAGTTGTTGTTGGCATGTGTATGTGGGGCTGGAACAAGTCTCGAAGGAACTAGTTTGGTTGTAAGAGCTGACCAAATTCATCAGTCATTAGACCCTGTCAGGCCCATGGTCCCTACTATGTCATAATACTCCAATGGTGTAGATTGCTGTTACCAGGTTGTCTGCCCAGACTCGTAATGTTAAACCACAAACAAGTATCCTGTATGAGGAATAATATGTTGTTTTGTGTATTATTTAATAAACAAGTTCAACTTCAGTTTTACAAGTAATTCTTCTCAGCATCATTCAGAACTGATTCTTATAATGGAGCAGGCCTCAAAAGTAGCATGTCTTGAAAGAATGACATTTGTAAGCTGTGTTTTGTATTTTCATGTTCTCATGTTCACCTGTTTGATGCTTCCAGGGTTTGAATGCAACATTATTCTTTGACAACAAAGATCCTTCTGAATACATCTCCATGGTGCCAACCTCTGCCCACAGTGGTGACGGCATGGGCAACCTCATCGCTCTCATCTGTGAGATGTCACAGACAGTGCTGGCACAGAGGGTGTCATATAGTGAAGCCCTACATGCGACTGTGATGGAGGTAAGGCAGACTTTGTATCTCTCCTAGCTTATAGGACACGAGGCTTTATTCTGACAGACAACTGGGAAATATCACTACCCTCATGATGATACCCAGTGGCATAGTGGCATAGTGCCTGCCTTAATAGACTTAGGTCAGTGGCAGTGATACCAAAGGTTGTTAGAAAATGGTACTTTGTGTTAGAAAGTGGTACTTTGTGTTACACTGAGCTTTGGCATTAAGAGGATAGAACACTCAAACAGACCCAAATATACACTCATAATATGTGTCAAACATCTACCAATCATTGACTGACAAGAATACAGGGATATAACGAACTGACGGCTATAGCGAACTGTTTTAAAAGTCACGAATAAACCACTATATGTTATCATATAAAAAAGTTGTGAATAACAATTTCTCTCTAACGAACCTACCGGCTATAGCGAACTGATTTGTAATCAGTCCCAGGTAACACTAATTAACGGTGTGAATAATGAACTGAGCGAACTCAAGCAGTGTCAGTGCCAGTTACCGATGCTCACTTTGAAATCCTCGGCTGTCCCAGTTAACACTAATTAATGATGTAAATAGGCAATTGAGCAAACTCAATCGACATCGTGAAGGCTGTTTCCGATCAGTGTATCCAGAGTTGTTTCGGAATGCGATAATGACAACACAAACAGTGATGAAACAGACCAGGCACCACCTTCTTTCGCAGACTTTACGACCTCCGGCAATCTGATTGGCTAACACTTTTGTGTACAAAACACACTTCAGTATTTTCACCCACATGAAGTTGTAGTTTGCATTATTAACCAATCAGATTGCCGGAGGCCGTAAAGCTCGTCGCTGACGACCTAGCTTTGTATACTTCCGGCGAGTGACGAGTGCGTAATTGTCCGGTTTTCGATCACGTCGCCCTGATTTCTTGATGCACCTTTCTCCGCCCCATTGGGGTTGGATAGTAAACCGATTTTCGGACCCGAGGTGGGCGCTGTGTCAGATTACTGACTTTGTAGTGAAAAGAACGTAATATGAATGAATGAATGCATGAATAAACTGAGTAGGAATGTGCCATACTGTATAGTGTGTTTTATTGTTCTTTCAATGGATTTTCGTGAATTGCGAACTACGGATATAACGAACTAATTTCAGGGGTCCCTTGTAGTTCGTTATAAAAGTATTTTACTGTACAACATTTACTGAGAATGGTCCAGAGAGACTTCTGGTTTTGGTTGGTACTGGCCCAATACAACATGTGATGAGATAAAATTACGAGGGGATGTCAATAAGTCTTGAGCCTTGCATAGAAAAGCACAAAATGTTGGTATGAACCACATTTATTTTCAACATTGTCCCCTTGTGAGTCAAGACATCCATCTTTTCTGCCAGTCGCTGATGCCATCTCTGTAGAAGGCGCCATTTTGGTCCTCAAACCAAGCCTCAGTAGCAGCAATAAGCTCATTATCATCCTGAAATCGACCACGCAAGTGTTTCTTCAGATTTGGGAACAGATGGTAATCACTTGGTGCCAGGTCTGGAGAGTAGGGGGGATGCGGCAAGATTTCGTACCCGCATTCCTGGACAGCAGCGGCTGCAACGTGAGAGGTGTGTACTGGAGCATTGTCTTGATGTGGAAGAATACCACGTCTGATCGTGCCCCAGCGCTTCTCCTTGATTGACTGTCGCACTTGCCTCAACAAGTTAGCGTAATATTCCCCATTCATTGTTCTTCCTTTTGGTAAGTAATCTATGCGGATGACGCCTTTGCTATCCCAGAAGACTGTCGCCATTACCTTCTTCACTGATCTGGAGGCTTTGAAATTTTTGGTCCTGGGAGAAGTGACACGTTTCCATTCCATGGCTTCTTGTTTGCTCTCAGGATCATAGTGGTGGATCCAGGTTTCATCACAGGTTACTAGCCTAAAGTGAAAATCATCTGGATTCTTGTTGTATCTGGTTAGCATGGAGTTGCTTATGTTGACCCTTGTTTGCATCATTTCATCTGTAAGCATTCTTGGCACCCATCTTGCGCACACCTTAGACATGACGAGATGTTCATTAAGAATTGTCTCGATGGATCGGTGTGAAATGCCTGTGGTCTCCTCTAACTCATGGAGTGTGATTCGACGATTTTCCAGCACAAGTCTATGCACTCTGTCAATGTTTCCCTGACTAGTGCGCGTTGTTGGACGACCTGGACAGGGGTCATCTTCAAGACTCTCTACCATGCTTAAATTCACTGACCCATCGTTTGATCGTAGCAGATGAAGGGGAAGACTTCCCATAAACTGCTGAAGCCTTTCTTCAATGTTCTTTGTCGAGTTTCCTTCAAGAACTTAAAACTTAATTACTGCTCTATACTCAATTTTATTCATTTTCACTGCCGTGAGAGGGGTCTCAATAACTTCTGAGAGAAGGATACCAAAACTTATATATCACATCAGCTAAAACCTAAGGTTCAATGTCGTACCATAGGCTGTGACACCTGGGTATGAAAAATGCTCAAGGCTCAAAACTTATTGACATCCCCTCATAGATATAGTTTTCAGTACAATGAACGTTGCAGCTGACTATTAGATCCACTTGCCAGTTGTAAATTCCACTAGCCACAGACTGGCAGGCCACCTTTTGTTTCTTCTGTGTATAGGGTCAAGTGACTAGAGACTGTAACCATCCACTTCATCAAGGAATAGTCTAATGGTTGTCGACAGAAGTGCATGTGTCTCATGTAGTTAACTCGGGCATGCCTGGCCTCTCTCAAGACAAAGGGTTTTGTCACTTCAGCAAACAATTTTTGGGTATCTCGTGGCATCAAAGTGCTACACATGAAATATACATTGTTGGTACCCAACATGGTCACCTGCACTATAGTCAACAGAGTGTTCATCATAGTCCTTAGTACATGTGCCGTTTCTAAAACTTATTGAACAGATGCTTCCACCTTAAAGAAACGAATGCATCATTGCCAACATTTGTGGAATGTACTGTGCTGGATAAAACTGTGTATTGGCAAAAAGTTACATTGTTATATATTGTGATATAGCTGTATGTGTATTGTGGTATATTGGAAGCCAAAGTGTGTGACATTGTTTTATGTGCAGGTCCTATTTTCTTCACAAACATTACCTTGTCAAAACCAGTATGGCCAGTTGCCATGGTGTGGTAACTATTGATGCAGGGAGATAACTTGACAATCCAGTGATCAACAGCATGAGTTATAGAAGTTGGAATATCTGTCGTGATGCACATTCAGTAACATGGGTAGGCTTGAAAGACTTGAATTGCTGAGAGTTATGTCCCTTAGACTGGGGAGCGTATGAGGAAATATTTGTTACCTCCCTTTACCTGTATAGCTTGCCATGTTTCCTTTGCAACTGACTGCAAACCCCAATAACTGGTTTGACAGTGAGTTGGTGTGTCAGAGAAATGATTGTTGCTTTTCATAGATATTGATATTCATTTCTGAGATGTTCTACGTACTTTTTCATCTTATTCACTCCCAGGACATTTAGACTGCCCTCACATGGCTTGAATATTGCTGAGTGCAGCGTAAAACTAAACGCAACTCACTGCCAGGACATTTCGACTGCCAGTATGTGGCTTGAATATTGCTGAATGCAGCGTAAAACTAAACTAAACTCACTCCCAGGACATTTGACCGGATCTGCAGACAGCTTAATCACCTTTAGCAGAAAGTAGATTTGTACAAATGTAGTTCTTTTCATTCTTATTTAGTGGTTTGACTTCAGCATAGTGGCGATGGTCTGTCAACTGTTCCATAATCTCTGCTGTGTGCAGTGCTGTCCACAGCAGTGTGTTATGAATAATATATTATCTTAATGTCAGGAATGGTTTTAAACAATAGATTTTTGTGATAATGTCTCCCATTATCATCAGAAAGCTCAGATTTTTCTGCAGAAATAATTCAAGGACTTGGATGATTAATTTGTGTGTGACAGATAACTCCTATTTCCTTCTGGTTTCTACAAGTTTTAAACCTTAACAACTGACCAATCTTTTTGTTGTGTTGTCAGAAAAATCTACTTCCAGACTATCCAGTAGGGGGTTCACAAGTGGCCCATTTGTCTAATTCTTTTTGCAGAGTTGGGTTTGTGTTACTTTGATTGTATTTCTAGGTTTGTCAGCACATTTTTGTTAGCTTCACCAACATGGTAGACAGTTGAGACCTGTAGCACTGCGGATGTTCCCTCCACATCAGACTCACACTCTATGATGTAACTGGAATACCATTCCAATCTCTTTGACAAACATTGCTGTTGGAACAAATGAACCTTGTGCCATGTGCTAATGATGCTGGTCTGGAAACTTTCTGAACCTGTTGACTTAACTTATAAAGGTTCTCCGTTGGGATTTGCAGTAAGGACTGAGTGAGTGAAATTTTCCTAAGACACTGCCCCAATATGGGTATTCGAGCTTGTGTCTTTGGCATGATGAGCAGATACTTTAAAAAGTATCCTACCCCACATCCTGTATTAAGACCACAGGAACTTATATCTTATATCTTAAGAAAATGGGTATATTTTATTCATTGTTGGTAGTCAGTTATATTTCATGATGTACATGACTTGCAAAAAAAAAGACAAATGTACTGATGAAGTCATGAGTGTCATTCAGACCCAGAATTGTGAGTATTTTGCAGTTACACATTATGAACCTTAGTCTACATGAACACTTTTTATTATGAGATGAGTGTAGTAATAAGGCTGACTTGTGTACCTGAGTACAGATTTGCTGACCTTGTCTTTTGGGCTCATTTAATGCTCCTCTTGAAACAGTGAAAGTACTTTTACACTTTTATGTGTATTACCTATTCATCTGAATGAGTGTACCCTCATGTAGAAAGTAGTGTCTATTTTGTGCTCATGCACAAGGTCTGTAGATCATGTAACATGCAAATACACAGGCTTCATAATATTGTATACTGTGGGCATGTCGCTTGCAACTCCTGACAATTCTGACAGTCTGTTTGAGGCCAAGGACAAGTGCAGAAACACATGATTTGACAGTTACACATTTCATGATACCAGCATTAATGTGAGGGAAAGGAGCATTAATTATGTGACAGGTGTCAAGAAGTATCTCCACAATCTGTGTTAGGAGATCTTCACTCAGTATGTAATGGGTGCCATCTGTGAGGTAGAATGAGGTATGGTGTGACATCTCCAGGAGAATAACCATGGTGGCCCGGCCATCAAAAACCAATGTTTTCCTGACAGGTACTACAACCAGGCTACAGGGGCGATTGAGTGAGTGAGTGAATGAATATTAGTTTTATGCCACTTTCAGCAATATTCCAGCAATAACATGGTGAAAGACATCAGAAATGAACTCTACACGTTGTACCCATGTGAGGAATTGAACCCAGGTCTTCAGTGTGATGAGCAAATGCTTTAACCACTAGGCTACCCCACCACCCCGCTGCTGGAATGATTGAGCACAGGTTTGAGTCCATGTTGATTTGAGGTTTGTCAGGGTGTTCTTCCACTGTAACTTCTGGTAACTGAGATCACATATGGCATAGGGGTGTTCTTCCACTGTGACATCCTGTAACTGACTTCCATCACATAAGGCTGTTCTACGGTGACACCATCACATAGTGGTGTTCTTCTAATGTGCACATTGTAAACTACAAAGTCATGCTTAAATGTGTTGCTTTTGCACTTGAAACATCTTTTAAACATTGTGTTTATAAAGTCCTGTCTCCACAAGACATAAACAAGCTAAGAGTACTGGGATTAAATACTTCGACATGATAAGGTTGAAGGCATGTATTCTGCTAAACTCATTTTGAACAGCCTCCACCATTACAGTTAGGAGGACAGTAAACTCTGCCTATATCGACTTGAAGGCACTGCTCATTTTGTTTTTTAGTCATCATACTTTCTCATACTCCTTTTGAATTAAATACACAGCAAGTGTGTGAAACCAAAGTCAAATTTATTGTGTCTATCAACTCATAATAAGCGTAACTTCTTTGAGTGGCAAAACTTATTAGAAGTTCAAGAGTCGGATAAGGACAAACTTTATGAATGTATGACTTCTTTATTCACACTAAAGTATATAAAGAAAATGTACAGCAAAGTGAATATAGAAGGTGTACATCCATTGAGTTTGTTCTGATCCATCACAAGTGTATCGATGAGTAATAATTCTAGTTTACTTTATGTGACTTCCATGAATTTGCTGAATTATGAGAAATGTCTTTCTGACTTGTAGTCTTGACTGTGACATTTATTAGTTCTTGAGAGATTGTCTCTGAGATTGTCACCATACTGAGATAGTTAAAACTTGCATGCAGATCATCAAGATGTACCTCACCTGTCTCCTTGTCAGTTCCTAGTACAAACAGTAACCTGAGGCTGCAGAGGATTCAACACGCTTCACTTTGTTGTACTCATGCATTTGAAACTGGTAGAATTAATTCAGCTTTTTTCTAAAGTTTGACACAATTTTTCATCACGTCTCATCCCAAATAGCAAGGATTTATGATGTACACATATTCTTACCTTTAAGGTTGTAAACAGTAACACAGACAAGAATACATAGCACAACATGTCTGCTGTGATGCCAAGGTGAATAACTGAAGATATTTTCAATCTTACAAAACTAAACCCATTTGGGGCCCCTGATAAATTAATGGAATACTAATGAAAACTTGCCTGTTACAAGCAAGAACAGAGCTGAATGGCAAACTGCTGATTCTGTTTCCATGGCAACGTCTGTCTATGAATGAGTGAGAGGGAGTGTGTGAGATGTATGAATGAAGAGGGGGAGCCAGTCCACATATTTACACAAGCCTGAGCAGCATAGGAATTCATTCATGTTATCTGAATCAATCTGTTGTTTCCATAAAGCATGATAGAGGAAAGGTTGTTGTAACAATATCATAGCTACTGCTGTAACTGTTGGTTGGAAAGCTGCCAATAACCTAGCACAACAATGTTAATTATTAATACACTGGCGGTATGATGACAATAGTTGGTGATGCAGTGGAACGTGTCATCACAATAGATGCACTGCTTATTTGCACCTACAAATAAGTTAAACACCTATCATTCTGTATTTTCACAGTCTCTGACTTTTGATGCAAGTCTGAAGCCTGAGTCAAAGGAGTTTATATATTTTTTCAAATGTATATATTCTGTGACAACAACGAGTCTCTACAGTCCCACATCTTAGTACGGTATAGTTGCACAGGACCATCTCATGGAAGATCTAAAGGAATTGCCCATGACCTCCCCATTTAATTAATATGCATGTATGTCTGGTGCATGCACAGGCCAGTGGTTGTCCTTGTGAAAAATATGCTGTTGTTGCAGTCAGTGTCATTCCTTGTCATATCTATGCTGACACCAGCTGCTTGTGATGCATGATGGGATAAATGTTATGCTAATTCCTTGTGAATGTACTGTGATGACAAAAACTTTTATGACTGTGTATGTGATATGGAAGTTAATTACAGATGCGTATGAATGAAAATGTGCACCATGTCCATTAATGGAGAATGGTTGTACGACCTCGATTTTGAGGTTTTTGTGGAATAGTTATGAACAATTATTGTTCAGCATCTTAAATATTGGCAGCACCGAATGAAATCATCCATAAAAAGGGGGTCTGCACACTTAATTGTGTCAGGTGTGTACTGTATGGTACCTGTGCAACATGTGCATAGTGTGATACCTGTGTTAGGGGTGCACTGTGTGATACCTAAGGTGTGTACGGTGTGGTATCTGTGTAAGATGTGCATCGTATGGTACTTATGCAAGGTGTGCTTGTGAAAGTTCCTATGTGATGTGCAAGTGGCAAAGCTCCATATCCCCACAGGAAGCCACCAGGCATCTGGAGGCCCAATTATCTCCCACTAATCAGCATGCTTTACTGCAGGGCAGTGAGCTGGGAAAGATTCCTCCCTCATTCATCCTAGCTCACACTGAAATAGTTGTGGTTGGATTGTTTCATTCATCATCACCATGTGTCTGCAGCTCTTCTCAGTGTACACACCTGTGGTCAGGGCTTGTGTCCGCTGCTCCTCTCAGTGTAGACACACCTGTGGTCAGGGCTTGTGTCGGCAGTTCTTCTCTCAGTGTAGACACACCTGAGGTTAGGGCCTGTGTTCATTGCTCCTCTCTTTGTAGACACTCTTATGGTCAGTGCCTATCTCTGCCACTTATCTGTGTAGACACACCTGTGGTCAAGGCCTGTGGCCATCGCTCCTCTCTTTGTAGACGCACATGTGGTCACGACCTGTGTCCGTCAGCCTTGTCAGTGGGGAAATACCCTTGTTATTCTGCATATCCAGGGGAGATAGAAAATCAGTGAGCAAGAAGCCACTTGCTCTTGTTGAACCTGAAAGTTTGCATTGTTCCGGGAAAGCGAAAAGGGGATTAAATTTAACATGAAAAATAAAATAAAAATTGGGTTCTTGGCAATTATTTTTGAAGTTTTTCTTGTTAAAACATTTTCTAAAGCAGTTCTGTGTAAAGGGCATGATAAGTGTCTGTGACTGCTGTTAAGTTTAAGCTGGTGGATATCAAACATGATGCTCACCTTTTTGAAGCCTCAAGTATTTTAAGTAAGGGCTTGAGCAATGGATGAATACAAAGCACAAGGGGCAGGGGTTTGAAGGGTTAATCTCTTGAGTTTATAGACTTCGTCTCCTCTTTGTGTGATGTGAGTGTGCAAACAGGTGCATCAATGGTGAGATGGCGGAATGTTATTAAATCTGGCCATTCTAACAGCTGATCACCTCATTGTAATACTCTTTGCATTCAATGAAAGGATGGGCAGGTTAATCTTGTGGCTTTCAGGGTAAATCTCTTCTGTATGTTTTGTGCCTAGAAAAACATGCATTTTGTTGTGGAGGTGTGCTGGTTTCACAAGGATTCTGTTACCGTAATCATCCTGTTAATAGCAACAAGTGTGGTTGGTTAGCCTAGTGATTAAAGCGTTTGCTCATCACACTGAAACCCTGGTTGTACCCCATGGGCACAATATATGAAACCCATTCCTAGTGTTCCCCATTGTGATATTGCTTAGTGGCCCAGAATGAATTTTCTCCTGTTCTGGTGTAGGGGATAAAGCGTTATCATGTACATTAAAGTTGGTCAGGCCTAAAAGCTGTTTGTGCATGTATTTTTCTGCATCTCCCCCACATGAAAAGTACACTGTACACAGAAACAATAATTAGTGATGATTTTTTAACTATACAACTTGCGCATGATCTGTAGTATTGTATAAGAGTTTAACACATTTCTGTGAAAAAAACTAGTGTCTGCTCATCAGCACCATCACACATCTCACCATTATGCATGCGATCAGTCTTACTGAAGCTTTGTTTCTGGTGTCCCCCAGCCGTGATATTGCTTGAATATTGCTAAAAAGCGGCGTGAAACTAAACTCTCTCACTCACTCACTACTGAAGCTTTGAGACAAATGTCAGATGCCACAGAATTCATTTGTCATTGATCCCACATTCTGTCTTGTATTGTTTTTTCCCTGTTGTCTTGAGATTGAACTGCAAGCAGTCCAGGATTACAATTAATGCATGAATCCAATCTGATTAATTTTATCGCTAAATATTTAAAAGAAGTCGTAAAATCTGTATTTGAAATGTCTTTTCATCTTCCACCAGATTGTGTAGGTCAGTCGTACTTTGTTGCTCCCTACTCTCACTCACTCGCTGTGTAAAGCCCATTTTTTAATGTCTATAGTACATGAATCTCACTCAGTTACTTGACAGTGAGCGAGACCAATATCACTAAAAGATCTTCAGCCAATATATGCTCACAGCTTTACACAGGGATTAAGTTCCGTGTCACAGCCCAATTAGACAGGTGTTAAGTGGTAGACACCAGGGCCAGTGTGTGTCTTGTTTCTTGATCAGCACACAGGCACTGCTTGGATGAGACAACCAAGACTTAGGTCAGGGGTCACAACGCAGAAGAAGCCCTTTCAAGCCATGAACATAAAATAAACAAGAAGGCCCCTCTTCTTCTCAGAACCTTGCAGACAGCCTGCCAGTTACGTCTCTGATCAGGGGAACCACTAATTTACCTAGCTCTGACATGCCTTGGTCATTAAAATGAAATTCAGAGTGAGCAAATGAATATTTTTGGTGTGGATAAGTTTGATTATTCTTTTGTAACCAGAGTTTGTAATCATAGTGATGATGGATTTGTCGGGATTGGAACTGACAGCATCAAGTATGGAACATTTGGTTGCATTATGTTACTGATTACTGTTTGCTTGTTCAGTTCTCATCTCTGGCATTTAGGTGATGGGTCATGAGAGATGGTGGTGTATCAGCTGGTCACAATGGATTGGACATGGAGAAGTGAGGTTCTGTTGCTTGCAGAAAGCAGGGTCCCCCCATCTGATCCCTGGTTCATGTTGTTTGTCAAGTTCTGATGCCTTCATTGTTGATCCTTGCAAAACTTGACAGACATTTGTGTACTCACTCATTCAACCAATGATGTCTGCCTCCATGGTGTCGTGGTTAGAGCGTCCACAGGGAGAGGACAGGTCATGGGCTCATGTCAATGTTATACCAAAAGACCATAATATGATCTGGCACTCATTAATGGGTACAACAAGGATTGGTTGGCTTGGAGAGAGTACAATGTGTGAGAGTTGTGTATTCTTGCTCAACTGTGGCATGTTGTCTCAGTGAGCTATGAAACCGGTACAAGTCTGGGCTAGTACAAGCAGGAACACATTCACATGCATGCATGTCATCATTGTCGTATGAGTGAAATATTGTAAAGCACACCCTACTCGATGTTAGTTTAAAACTGTGTTCACTTTGTAAACAAATATTTGGAAACCTGAGAGAAATCAGTTGGTGTCCTTCACAATAGTATGTTCATGATGACTTATGGTCTGTTCCTATGAATGAAGTGTTTAATATCCTGTCTGGCAGCAGACTCAGGTGTGAGTTTCCTCAGCTGCCTCACCCACCAGGAGAAACATTCACAGGATATTTTGAATTGTAACACATGTCCATGTAGAAGAGTTTATTTCTTTCTTGTTTACTACACAGAGATAATGAGACTACCATGGGCCCAGTGTGTACAGCACAAAGAGCCTGCCTTCATTGGCCTGAACATGAAGCACCATGCTCACTGGTTGAAGTACACACGCGTGTTTACAAATACCCATTCTTACGAGTTTGTTAGTAGCTGCACATCCTGTGTAGAAATGTCACCCAGCTGCTGATTTCTGCCCCAAACATCATGTAGGGAAACCCCACTCCACAAATCTGGCCTAATCAACCATATTGCTAACATATGCCGACTACCATGCTAGGCACAGCCTTAGCTAGGAACTATTCCACACACTACAACTAAGTAGTGTTAGAGTAGGGTAGTTATGGTCAGATCAGTGTAAAACCAAGTTTACATACCAACGTACTTATATACTGGCAGAGACTATGCTTGCAATACGACCAACTGTAACATGGATGTGAGTTGCTGGTTAGCCATGACCATCCAACATGGAACACTGTCTCACTAAGTGAGTTGCATTTTACGCTGCACTCAGCAATATTCCAGCTTAAAGGCAGCATTTGTAAATAACCAGACAATCACATGATCAACCAACAGCATGAGCATTGATCTTCACAACTGGGAATCGATGGCGTGTCAGCCATCTCAGCAAGCCTGACCAGTTGTTCCTGTCGGTTGCCTCTTAATACAGGCGTGGGTTACTGAAGACCGATTCTTACCTGGGTCTTCATGGGTCTCGTCACACCAGATACTCGAGTTTAAGCTTGACAAATCTGATCCGATTGACGTGCCAAGATATCACTGAAACACTACTACTCACCCACTCACTCACGCACTCACTCACTCACTCACTCACTCACTCACTCACTCACTCACTCACTCACTCACTCACTCACTCACTCACTCAGCTGAAAGTGGAAAGTTTTTCCAAGTTATGTGGCAACTTTCTTGTGTGGGGTAACACCAACCTCTCAGTCTCAAGATTGTGTGCAAAATATTTCAAATAAACTGTTGGTTGGCCATGTTTGCTGCACCGGTTCACCTACTAGTGATATTAAATGTCAATTTGTGTAAAGTACTAGTCATCCAAGCCCTATTTATGAGAGTACAGCCTCTTTAAGTGTCGTTTGCCCCTGGGATTGTACACAGAATAGCTACAAATATTGTAATAAACAAGTTCACACGTTAACAATAGCCATGAAAAATGATACAAAACATCCACATACCTGTCGTGAATAATATTTTGTCTTTGTGCTGTTTGAAACAACTAGAACATGTTTCAAAATGTAAATAAAGTTTTTTTCACCTGTAAGACAGCAAGAAAGTAAGTCAGTTAATTCAGGTAATAAAGATGTCTTAATTCTCATTAATCATTGGAAACATGGCCCATTGCTTCCAGGTGTGGGGAAAGGCCTTGGTGTCCTGGCAACTCACAGTGCTTGCTGGGAAATATATTCTTCATGATTTATGACAGGCAGATGATGATATTGTCAGAACAGGGAATATAATGTTAAGTTTTGAAACGTTTTTTTTTCTAGAATGCATATGGAAATACATATAGGTGTGGGTTCAAATACAGCATTTGAAACTGATTAGTCCTGTAAGGGTTCCAAGTTAGAATTGTTGACCATGATATTGGTCATTAGTGACACCAAATAGATTGGATGGTCATCAAACAGGTGTTTGTGACTTGACAGGTCAAATTTGGTCATACTGTTGAAGTGTCCATAGCCACTCATAACGTCAGTTCCTGGATTGTATGTCGATATTCAATAATGTATAGACTGCTTGTTACGCTGACTGAATATTAGTGAGCATAATTTGTTTTAAACAATAACTTCCAACTCTTTCAATCAGCACAATATTGGTTACGACTGACACCCGGTAGCTTCAACACATATACCTTTAAACTCCACATTGATGAAACATGTCGTGATAGCTGTCTAGAGGATTATATTAATGTCTTAATTTCTTTAGTTAGTATGTAATTATACCGTTTAAATGTTTTCAAGAATTACAGCAACTTTATCCCAGAAAAGTTTGTTCAACCTGTAACTTGTAAAGAGTTTCTTTATATTGTAGAGAGTTGCAGTGCAAGTTAGGTGTCAGTTTTGTAACTTTTGAAAGAGCTTCATCAGTTTACATATTTTGAACTTACAAAAACAAACAAGGGAATTTTGATCAACCAAGAACCAATAAGCACATGTTAATGGAATGTTTTCAAATTTAGGGAATCACAGTCCATATCTATTGCAGAGGTGTTATATTTTGATATTTTCAATTTTGTTGAATATTACCACAAATTACATCTCTTGAACTCAAATAATGTCAAATTTGTTCAACCAATAACATGATGACCAATTAATGGAGTATGTTTATGTAAGTGGGTGGTATATGTGTAACTATGTGTAATTACTGCACCTGGTTGACAGAGACAGATGTTGTCCCCAGAGCTTACACTGGCTCAAGTGTCTACAGCTAGGCCAGTACTCTCATCATGTAGTGTACTGAAATAATGGTATCACAACTTATATCTATGTAACTTACCTAATAGGAAACTTTCTGTTTAAAACAATGCTCATCAGGTCTGCTGTCCCAGTAAGGGAACTACATGGCAAACCCTTTTTCTATGTTCCAGTTGCTGTCCTGTTGCTAAATGCATTACTAAACCATACCCACTGACTCATTCACTCACTTTTCTTCAAACGTTAGGCATGCCGCCTTAAGACTTACATTGGTATCATTGACATATTTAATTCATCCTAATGAAAACAATGTGTGCATGTAATTTGCATCTTTTCTTTACAAGGAAGATTGCCATCACAGCTGGTGAAAAAATGTCAAAAATATTGCTCTCGCATAACTTCTTTCATGTCTGTCTTTTATGTACAAACATGACCAGAGCCCCAACAGTGGGTCATGCCATTTGTAACTGACATGCGAATAAGGCTGGAGCCAGAGAGTTCATTCATAACCGAGGGGAAGTAGGTTACTGTGTCACTTTCATCTCAGGTGGTCGGATCCTGGCAGAAGCTTGGCTCATTCTGGTCTACAATGACAGTAAACTGCAGAATGTTTCTTAAATATGCTTACTCTATTGTAATGGTGGTCCGATGAATTCAGATGATCGAAGATTGGTAGCGGTGACAAATTGACCAAATACACAATCACGTTTTCTCATAGTTGAATATCAGCTATTTGTTTTGAATACTTGCTTGCTTCAACCATATATTTCTCGGTTGATTTTGCCTGTTACATTTCATAAGCACTACCACTTAATTCCAAGTTGGATTTGAATTTAGCTTGAAGACTCCAGGACATTTACATTCCTAACGTACTAGTCATCTTTAAAGATGTAAAATTTGCAAATGCATTTTGTGCAGTGTGAAAAAAACCCTCAAAAGGACTGCATATTATTTCTTCATATTTTGTTTTTGTGCATTAACAAACATAACCAGGACAATTTGATAATGACACCAAGCAACCTTTTTCGATGAATATTGTCATGAGGGCTTAACTGAATGACTTTAAAACACTTGTCAGCAAATAAGAAATCTTGTATTATGTCTTGAGTGAAAATTCTGTGAGTCAGATGCAAGAAGAATATTAGCAAGTAACAATTTTTCACTTTTTTTGATACGTTTTGAAGGTTTTTACCCCCTTAATTAGTTTGGTGACTTACTCACCAGGGGTCAAAGCTAGCTGTTCATTGCTGGAAGTTCTGGAAAGTCCTTTAGAAGTTGGACGAACATGAATACATGACACATTTTTATGGATTGCTACTTCTGTGTATTCTGTATATGAAGTTTCAGAGCTGAATGTTATATGTTATAAAGTGTTATGTGATTATGTTCACTGTTTGTTTTGGATAAGTGGTGATTAAAAATTGCTACTTCTCAGAAGGAAACAACTAGTCTGTCTACTTCACAGGACATGCAGTTGATGACAGTTGTAATCTGTAACTTCACAGGACATGTAGTTGATGACAGTTGTAATCTGTAACTTCACAGGACATGTAGTTGATGACAGTTGTAATCTGTAACTTCACAGGACGTGTAGCTGATGTCACTTGTAATCTGTAGCTTCACAGGACGTGCATCTGATGGTCAGTTGTAATCTGTAACTTCACAGGACATGCAGTTGATGACAGTTGTAATCTGTAACTTCACAGGACATGTAGTTGGTGACAGTTGTAATCTGTAACTTCACAGGACATGCAGTTGATGACAGTTGTAATCTGTAACTTCACAGGACATGTAGTTGATGACAGTTGTAATCTGTAACTTCACAGGACATGTAGTTGATGACAGTTGTAATCTGTAACTTCACAGGACGTGTAGCTGATGTCACTTGTAATCTGTAGCTTCACAGGATGTGCATCTGATGGTCAGTTGTAATCTGTAACTTCACAGGACATGCATCTGATGGTCAGTTGTAATCTGTAACTTCACAGGACGTGCAGCTGATGGTTATTTCATTTGGACTGACGATGTCAGTAGCGTACCAGATTTTTAAATATAATAGTTGATTGGATGAGTGGTCTGGTCACTTGCAATCTAGAGGCCCCAGGAAACTGTTGCATATAAGGCATATTCACTGACATTACTGAAAAGTATGATCTTAAAAAGTAAATTCCTCATTTTTTTTTATGTATATAATATGTAATGACATTTGATATCTTTAATAAATTTATTCAAAAGCAGATTTGACCAGAAGTTCAATATTGACCCACTAAAATCTTACATGGACAGCATTGTAAACTGAGTAAACTCTAGCATGTAATGATACCCTATTACCTCCTTCATTGGTATCAGGGTTATAGCTACACCTGTCAGCATGAAGCATCAAACTGGCTGCGTGCACCTGTGTGTACCCTGCCAAACAGCGCTCCTATTGGTGGTCAGTGTAAACATCCAGCTTACAAAAGTCATGTTTACAGTCCTCTCGTGACGATTTAAGTTTAACCTCTCTGTCAAATCTTTGATTGCTGTTGTTCTTAAGAATTGCAGTCTATAGCATTGACACCTGAGAGTATTGCATTAACATCCATTCTTTAAAATGGGTGGAGAATTGTATGAGAGTGATTACAGGATAAGGCTTCTTCCTTGGTATGCCATGGCAAGGCTAACTCACCCAATATGAGATAGGGCACAGGACACCATGGCAATGACAAGGCTAATTCATCCAATATGAGATAGGGCACAAGACACCATGGCAATGGCAAGGCTAACCCACCCAATATGAGATAGGGCACAGGACACCATGGCAAAGGAAGGGTAACATACAGTGTGAGATAAGACTCAGTCAGGACTGGGTGAATATGATTATAATCTCCTTTCCATTATAAACTCCCCATCTGCTACCCACCCTATCTGGAGTCAAACCCATCCACTCTACCCAGTCAGGCCACTATACCCCATCACCCCACCCACCTATCATACCAGAACTCTTCCCACTTAGAACACAACCATGTCCCCTCTACCCTGTCAGACTCCCCACCCCATCGCACACAAACACACACTACCTTACCTTAGCCATGCTCTCTCCACCCTGGCAGTAAACACACCCTACTCCACCCTATCAAAACACAACCCTCCCCTCTCTATCCTGTCAGAACACAATATCCTCCCCCACTTGACCCTGTGAGAACACGACCCTCCCCTTTCTTCTCTGTCAGAATACCACATACACACACATGCACACACATTGGTGTCAGAACACAATCCTCCCCAATCTACCCTGTCAGAACACAACCCTCCACCCACCCTGTGAGAGCACTAGCCTTACCCCATCACTCCTCTGTCATGGCAGAGCAGATTGCAGGTGTACTAAATAGGTGCTATGAGATTAGAGCTATTTGTGTGTTACTGGGTTGACACTGATCTCCAAGGAGTATTCAGCCGACATGTTCTGTCCTGGGGTCACCCTCACTACATCCCCCTAGATTGTAATTTATGAGTTGGCAGAATTGGAGTTTGGAGGAACCAGGTACAATAATGCCTCTCCACTGACTCTGTCACCTTGCGTTATGACATCTATTGAAGAGGGCAGCTTGAAAAGGCATTAAATATTTCCTGAGATGGATGCGAGGGTGGCTGAAAGAGAGGCAATATTTGTTCCAGCCTCACTGGGATGTGTAAGGTCACTCTGTTGTCACCAACTTCCCTTATCAAATTGATTTTCATTGAAACACTTAGTTGTACTTTATAATTAAATTGCAGGGAAGTGATTGCTTTTCAGCCTTATGAAAACCTAAGGTGTGGTGGTCGTGATCTTTGCACTGTTGTTGGTTAGGATAGAGGGTGACTTGGGGGGTGGTGTGATGAGGACATGTACTGAGATGACACTTAAGTCATTTGAAATGATTTGTTAACTGGGTGTGAAGTGTCTGATAATTTTTATCTATTCAGAGAAAATCTCAATAACTATAAATGCCAGAATGTCATCTGATTTCCTTGATTGAGGAGGAATTGAGCAGTACATTAGGTAATGTATTTCAAGTTTTATTCAGCCAAAGTCTGCAGCAGTTGTCAATGAAAATTCCCAAACTGACATTGCAAATTTCTCAGTTTCTGCTTATACTGTAGTACCATATGTTAAGTCTCAGTTAAGTCTTAATTTTCTCAAATCACATGTCATGGCCACTTTTTTTGGAGACCTCTGAAGGTCCGGGATAGAATAGACCTTCAGCAACCTATGCTTGCCTTAAAAGGAAACTATGCTAGTTGTAAGAGGCACAGGATCGGGATGTCAGGCTCGCTGACTTGACTGAAACATGTCATCGGTTCCCAAATGCACAGGTTGATGTTCACGCTGTTGATCACTGGATTCTCTGGTCCAGACTCGATTATTTACAGACTGCCACACTATAGCTGGAATATTGCTCACTCACTCACTCACTCACTCACTCACATTCATCTGGCTTACATGATGATTACATATGCTTGCACAAAGTGATTGTTGCAAACAGCTGGACTACACTGGTTACATATAGCTGGATTAGACAGTTAAATACATTTGGATTAGATACTGGTTACAGCTGTGTTAGACAAGGGTTACATACAGCTGGGTTAGGTGATGGTTACATACAGCTGGATTAAATGTTGGTTACATACAGTTGTGTAAGACCATTTTTCCTAAATTCATACCAAATGTCAAATTACCTAACTGAATTTTCATGGGTGTAGGGTACGTTCATGTTACAAAAGGTGCAGGTGTTGTGAGAGGTGTGTGCCATAATGAGATTTTGATGCTATCCCCCCATGCCCAATCTTAACTGTGGCCATGTAACACCGCAAGCAGCTTGTCAACAAGTCCTGGAGTATGGAATTCAATCCTCTCAATACACTGGTTTGGTGGCAAACAATGTTCAGTATAAATCTGGACTTGTTTTCAATGTTCTATCCATGTATGTTTGAAAAAAAAAGTAAGAAAAGTGTATTATTCATTTTGTTCCTGACGGGATTAGTGGACATGTCACCGACAGAAACTGTGGTCACTGTTCTACTACTGATTGTTTGAAATCATCTTTAGTTGACAAAAATGGAGAATAGTTACCAGGGGCCCATTTCACAAAGCTATAGTAGTGCTGCAACTTGCCGCAAGTCTACATTACAGTATAGGAGGTACGTCAGTTGTAGCGCTTCAATAGCTTTGTGAAATGCGACCCAGTTTCTTAAATGTCATACTTTGACTTCTTATTGTTGTTCTTGGACTGTTACATTCAAATTTTTGAAGACAGAGTAAGAACTAACCACATTTACTGGTCAAATTATTCTGTACAATGGAATGGCCTTAAGTTTGTTAGTGTTATATACTACCGACAAGAAATAAGGGAACTAATGAAATAATAGTGAATTTGAAACTGCTTTAAATATCCACTAAATCAATTTTAGGCGTCAAGTTCAATATCTTGTGTGTCCACCATGTTGGGCAACACATTCACGGCACCTTGATGGCATGCTGTTAATCAATTTCCAGATGGTTGCCCGTGGTATTGCCCGCCATTCCTCTTGGAGAGCTGCACCAAGCCGGGCCAGGTTGGCGGGTCCTGGGTCCCTGGCGTACACCCTTCGACCAAGAACGTCCCAGAGATGTTCAATTGGGGACAGGTCTGGGGACTTAGAGGGCCAGTCCAATGTCTGGCCCGATGTTTTCTGGCATTATCATCTTGGAATACAAAATTTCGGCTGATAACTCTAGCCAATGGAGCCACAACAGGATGCAATATTTGGTCAACGTATCGCTGACCAGTCATGGCTCCGTTAATGGTGACCAAATCTGATCGTCTGTCATGTGTAATCCCACCCCACACCATGACACTACCACCTCCATATCGATCATGGTCAAGAATTGCTGCTCTGGCATATCGCTCCCTGCTCCGACGCCAACAATGTTTTCTGCCATCTGTGAATCGTAGGCAAAACCTTGACTCATCAGAGAACATGGTGTAACGCCAGTGGCGCATAGCCCGTCCCTGATGCTGCCTAGCCCATGCCAATCTTTGGCGCTTATGGTGAGCTGAAAGGGTGACACCCTTAAAAGGCCGTCTTGCTTTCAGACGAGCTTGATAGAGTCTGTTTTTAACGGTTGAGGTTGAAATGCGTCTTCCAGTGAGTGTACGGAATTCTCTATTGATGGCAGGGGCCGATTTAAACCTATCGCGTAGAGCAATTAACGTAATGAGACGATCCTGTCGTGGTGTCGTTGATTTTGGTCTACCATGCCCAGGTCTCGTTGCAACCCCACCCATTTGACGGTACTTATCCCACAGGCATGAAATTACACTTTTTGATTTACCCATCTGCCGGGCAACTTCACATAATGATGTCCCCCCCCTCTATCATCCCCACAAATCCCATTTTGTTGCTTCACCGAGATACTGCCTCGGAGGCATTTCTGTCAGTAAGTGTCAATTTCTATTGCATTAGTGATTGCGACTTCTCCAGTACATTTACAGGAGTTAACTTCTGTATGCATGTGTAGCATGTGCTGGGCATGAATTTTGGGAGATACGCCACGATAACGGACCCTGTCACAGTCAAAGTCATCTATATTCAATTTCTTGGTTCCCTTATTTTCTGTCGGTAGTATATATACCTGCTATAAAAACAGCTGTAGAAATAACACACTGCTCAGATATATGTAAAATATACATGTATTTTGATCACTGAATGAAATTCTTTAAATTAGTCATTTTGAAGAATTTTTGAACCAAAGTCATGGTAGACTGGAAGAAAATGTGTGCACAGCTGTGCAGTTTCAGACATAGTTTGCAAGAAAGAATGCACACATTGATCCTAACATGCAACAATGGCTAGCATTTATCAGACCTACATCTCAAATGCTCAGCTGTCCTGTCTTGTGATGATTTACCTCACTCTTTTTAAACAAAGTTTATTCCCACCTGTTTGTTTGCACAAATTTGCTGACAGGACACATTGTTGTTTGCTTCACAGTTCAGACCACTAAAGTAACTAAAATACAGTGTTAATAGCTTTCAGGTTCAGTTTCTAAATATTAGTGCAACATCAGCCTTGACTACAGTCACTGTACAGAGTACAGTCCCTTAGGTTTGCGAGGAAACTATGATTGTGAGTTTGAATCCCAGATTTGTCCTGAATGTTTTCCTGGTTTGTCTGTGCCATGATACCCATCTTTATTGATCTCACCTCTGAAACATCTGCGATCTGCATCACACCAAGCTGACATGGTGACACCATGACAACACACCAAGCTGACATGGTGACACCATGACAACACACCAAGCTGACATGGTGACACCATGACAACACACCAAGCTGACATGGTGACACCATGACAACACACCAAGCTGACATGGTGACACCATGACAACACACCAAGCTGACATGGTGACACCATGACAACGCACCAAGCTGACATGGTGACACCATGACAACGCACCAAGCTGACATGGTGACACCATGACAACTTGACACCCTGCAATACCTGAGTTATTGTTACTTTACTCAGAAGGTGACCAATGAGCAACAAGGAAAGTATAGAATTGGAGAAAATGGTGGATTATTCTTGGTGTGTAAGCATTAACACAGTGTCCACAAATGTCCAGCATCTGCATCACGCAGGTTTTTTAATAGCACTATCCCAACGTGCTTCATATTGCTGTCATCAATATTCAAAGCAGAATCAAACCACACTTAGTCTCTCACTCACTCATCCACTCAAACCTCTATCTACCCACTTCAATGATGACTGGTTTCTTGTTTTCAGGTGAAGGCGCTGCCAGGTCTCGGTACAACGATTGATGTCATTCTGGTTGATGGGAAGATTAATGAGGGAGCCACTGTTGTCTTGGCAGGAACTGATGGACCAATCGTAACACAGATTCGAGGTCTGCTTATGCCGCAGCCAATGAAAGAACTCCGTGTCAAGGTGAGATGTTGCCAAATTATTTCGGGAAAGCAGTTTTTTCACACCTACATTTATTCACAAATGAAGTATGCCTTACAACAAATATCTGTTTCATTTCTCTTCAGCTGTTATTTCCAGAAATTATTCTGCAGGTTAGCTTCAGAAATTTGACAAAGATACTTGCAGTTGCATTTTGTCCCTTTTTATTGACCTAGAAAATCTGTTAAAACGAAACATAATTCTTTAGAATTGTTCTGCCCAAGTCTATTGTTGCCAAACATAATGTTTTTTACATTGTGATCCACATAGACTTTGTATTGTCAGTGCGAATATTGTTGAGTTTGTTGAAGGCTGAAACTATATTTGCATGCATGCATTGTCCTTGTAGCTGCAGCAGAAGCTGCTCTGTCTATCAAGATGTCATCGAATGTTAGGTTAAACAGGATGGGGACACACAGCTATGTTGGCAGTTACCTTGATGATAAGACACAAAGCCTGCTCAGTCTCACATTGTTTGCTGTGTCAGCAACTCTGGATAAATGACGACACCGATGATTGGAAGTCTGAATAATGTCACAGCCAACATGATTATGTAGACCTTGGGTCCCTAGGCTAAGACCAATTCACATTCTGTGACATCTGTGGCCCAATAGATATTTTGTGCCAATTGCTAATAGAAAGGTTGCTTTTAGTAAGACT
Source organism: Haliotis asinina (assembly GCF_037392515.1). Classification (NCBI taxonomy): domain Eukaryota; kingdom Metazoa; phylum Mollusca; class Gastropoda; order Lepetellida; family Haliotidae; genus Haliotis; species Haliotis asinina. Next base: position 98,384,650 of record NC_090281.1, on the reverse strand, counting down.
TGTGGAAAGTATTTATCACTTGTTACTTTGAAAAATCAATTTTCATGGTCAGAAAATATTGAAACATGGAGGCAGAAAATGGTGCAAAGAATGTTTTCAGCTTCTTACAAAAATATGAAAAATATGTATCATTTCTGGATCAATGTTATATTAAAAATACTGCTCAACGGAATTAAACATCACCCTGCATTTCATGTCACTGCAGTAATTGGTGGTGGACCCATAAAGATCCTGGCTAGAATAGATCTTCAGCAACCCATGCTTGCCTGGATTGTCTGGTCCATACTCGATTATTTACAGACTGCTGCCATATAGCTGGAATATTGATGAGTGTGAAACTGAACTCACTAATTTGGAGGTAGATTACTCTGTTTAGAGGTGTATGTGAATGTTGTGTTACAGAAATGTTGGTGATGTTAGCTTAAAGCATCTTGCACAACAAGTCCATTACACTCTGTTCAATGATGGTATTACTGGTAGAAAATGAGGGGACATTAGTACCCTCTACCATACCCTGCTTTGATCAATCTGACTTAGTAACAAGGGCAGGCTGAACAAGTCAGTGCCCACATTGTTATGAGTGGACTTCATCAAAAGGCTACAGTCACCAGGTGACCAGATGCTGGGGTGTTTTATTATCAAACCCAACACCACTCCCAGTATGAACAAATCTTTACTTCCCCTGTCACACCAAACCTTTGTTGCTGAGACCACTTTTGACAAATTGAGAAGTACCTCAGTGGGACAGGCTTATTATTAGATAGTTGTGAATGTGTGGAACACAGGCAGTTGGTCTCCTCTACCTGTAAGCTCTTTACTGTAATCTGCTATATTTTACTTGTGAAATGAGTGTGAATAACAAATTTTTAGATCACCTGAATCTGGTGTCAGTTAACCTTTAATGACATGTACGGGAGATTGGACACTCCTGTAATGTCTGTGGGGAACGTTGTGAGGGTTCTTGTAGAAGAATTTTTGCTGGCAGAGTTGAAACAGAAAAAGTGTTCTTTCTCACTGCTTGATCTAAACATGCGTTGATTTGTTTGTGTGTTAGTATCCTACAAATGAAATTTTCATGTGAGCTGAACAGACAGTGAGTGAAGTTGATAGTTTCTTGTCAGTTTATGCTGTTTGGCATTGTGTGGCATTAACTTTTCAAAACTTTTCTCAGTACCATTACCATGTATTATATGTTTTTTATGCAGTAATTTCACAATATGTATATTCCCTATATAAGTTAAGGGGAGTGGAGGGGAGGGGTTAGGGAAGAGGAGATGGGGAAAAGCCAATGGTTAAAGTGGTCGCTCATCACCCCAAAGACCTGTGTTTCATTCCCCACACATGTGTCATGTGTGAAACCCATTTTAGGTCTCCCCTGCTGTGATATTGCTGGAATGTGAAGACGGCATTCAACTACACTCACTCATTGGCTGCATAAGTTATTATTACTCAGTGTTCAAGAGTTTCTCCTTGGATTGTTTGCTCAGTGTTTCCTAGCTCCCAACAGATATATAGACTGTTGGATAGAAGCACGGGTATCACATCACAATGCTAGTCCTGTTACAACTCTCTTGTGTATTTGGTGAATTGGACCATATCCCTTCATGAATCGATTTCCTTATTCAAGGTCACAAGAATCGAATATTTATGAATATTTCTAAGTATTGGAACTAGTGTGTTGTGAGTGAAATAGATATATTGGGTTCTTTGGTTAATGGAATAGCATTATAGCATAAATGATTCATGAGTATATGTTTGTACTGCATTTGCTAAAGTTTACCTGCTCCCATCAAACTATGCAGTATTTTCATGGTTCATGTGTACAAATATGACATACATACAAATTCTCCATTATATGTGGAAGATGTAGGAATTTGTCTTAAGCAACCCATTATTGTCGTAAAAGGTGACTAACAGGATCTTGTGTTCAGGTTTGTTGACTTATGTGACATGTGATTGTTGATTAGTGCTCATGATAAACAATTGCCAGATTGTCTGGTCTGGACTCACTTAATTGATGGCTGATGTCATATGACTGCAGCATGAATGAGTGAGTGTTAAAATAGTAAACAAAGAATAAATGAATATCATGGGATTTATATTTGTATGTTTCTTGACACAGAACCAGTATGACCATCTCAAGGAGGTTAAGGCAGCCCAGGGTGTGAAGATCATTGCCAAGGATCTGGAGAAGGCGCTGGCCGGACTTCCCCTGTATGTGGCCCGTGACAAGGACGAGGAGGAATATTACAAGGTGGGTAGAAACTGATCGTGTGAACCATGTGTGCATTACATATTGCACATACGGGTGATAACTGAATGATCCTCAGAAATCCTGAATGAAAGGTTATCTGTGCCCTGGAACCTGCTGTTGTTGCTCCTTAATAAGGAGACCATTCATTGACAGAGGCCCATATGGGAATTGTGGGAGGAGAGAATAGGCCCCATAAAGTTTTCCTGATTGTTACATTGGGCATCGGGAATCGTTCGATCAGGTTTCACACAGTGAACAGTGGAAATTGTTCATCATAATGTCAATCACTGGATTGTGTGGTTCAGATTATTTACATGCAGCTGCCATGTATGTGGAATATTGCTGAATGTGTCCTAAACAGTAGACAAACACTCACATGAACAGATTATCACTGGCTCCTCATAGATCCCTACACATAGCACACACTTGCATATAAGTGTTCCTTTTGCAAAGTCATTCACAACTTGTCACCTAGATACAATTCATAAGTAGCCTTTATAACCTTGGCCTAAAACTAAAACCAGGACTGTCATGGCCAGAGCCACTTGCTATGCCAAGTTGATGACAGATAAGGTTCAGTATACAGACCCCTTATTCAGTTGCATGTATTGGCACAACTGCTTTGTATGGGGTCTCAAGACTTTGACCAGTGGACAGTCCTAGGAAACACATATGTGGCCAGAATGAATTACGAGATGATTGTCATCCCAGCCCTCCTTTCTACAAGAGCAAAACATGCCCAGGTCACTTCCTGTTATTGTGTGTATATAGTGATGAAGAAAACTGTCACGATTTCACTTTCTCGTTTTACATGATGAAATACAGCTAGTAGTCCATCAAACATTCATTTTTCATATGAATCTCATTGGTTGTCAGTTTAGGTACACAGTTTGTTTAAAACTGCACAGCTGGATAATGATCATTGCTTTGTTTTAAAGTGAAGAAGTTTTTAGACAAAAGTTATGAGCCCAGTTATTTTTGGGCGTTTAGCGCAGGGCCCTTGATACAACCAATACGGTATGTGAGAGCAGGCCAGGATCCAACATTTCACAGTTTCACGTGAAAGTTCCAAACTGATTCTCAAGTGTACATTGACAGTAACAGAAATCTTAGATCATCTGACAGACAGTCATAAGATAATGAGCGAGCAAACTAAGTTTCAGTATAGTTTTGTCACATTAAGGTAGAAAATACAGGTACTCAACTCCACAAAACTTCCAGAAACATCTTTCTACAGTGTTTTGGTGAGTGTGAAGAACATGAAAGTAGATACATCTTTTCTTGCTGTTTCATCTGACCTGGAAATGGACTAAATGGAATCATTTGAGAGTATTTAAAAAAAATTGTTTCAACTAGCATGTTAAAAATAACCCTTAACCAATCCACTATTTTGAGGGCTCTTTGTGAGAACGTCAACAATTTTTTTTTATAAGCCCAGTTTCACCAATTTTGAAACAAATTTGTCAAAAAACGTAATTGTCGTTTTCAAGGTAAAGTGAACAGATGTGTAATGAGATGTGAGTTTTGTTGAAGTTTTACATGGCCAGCACTTCTTGGGGATTACTAGGGGATTGTGTTTGCCAGAATCTCCTCTAGCAGGGCATGATCAGGGCAAGATCGGGTCCAACATGAATTGAAAGGTCACGGTTGAGACACCCGAACTGGAGGTTGCAGACGTCAACTGTCATATTAAAAAATGCTAGCACTTGATCACTATGAATGTGCTTCAAATCGGTGTGAAACAAGGTTTGTGATTGGCCAGTCATCCGGAAAGCTTGCTGTTGACCTTACCACCATTTGCCAAATTTTGTTGTCACGGTGACAGGTAAATGGCAGCTTCATCTGGGGCTTGTTAGTTGAGTAACAAACTCACCACGCTGCTGTACAGGTGATGAGAAGCATACCACAATGACGCACAGTGATGTACAACTTGTACTGAAACTACATAAAATTTGCACAGATAAACTTATATTATGTGGCTCCTCTTAATTGCATAATATTTCATATTTGATTTAATATTTTGGTGATACAAAGCAAATATTATTATCTAAGACTGTACTGTTTGATATTTTTCACTGAAATGATTGTCTCACTGAAGAGATGTTGAACACCTGACACTTTCATAATACTGCAGTTAGCTACAGATTACATCTAGTGATATCCAGTATCACCTTTCTTTCACTTTTCTTGAATAGTGTATTTTTGCCTTTTTTAATATTTTAAACATAAAAGCTGTGTTTTCCCTTGAAGACCAAATTTTATCGTTTACAGAAGTAGGTCTATTACTGTGTCAAAATGACACATTCAACATAGACTTGTTTCTAGGTCTGTTGATACACAAGAGAAACAATTTCTTTCAGAGGCTTTTTAGAAGTTGTAAAGATGAAGGAAAACAATGTGTGGAAAATCAAAGTCTTTATTGCAATGAGTGCAACTAGGGGATCGGTGATGATAGCAGTGTTATTACCTACACCAGAACGTTGCACTCAGTGCAGTATGTTACGGTTAATAATTTGCAATGATTGACTTTCCATAGAACCTAGTTTTCTTTTTTATGAAACACTGACATATTAAGTCATGAGGATCAGCTTTCATTCCTATTGCGACTTAAAGGTGTATGAACCATCATAGGGTGGGAATCAAGTCATTGTGTTGCCTATCACTTGCCACAGCTAGTTTGAAGATCAATTAAGGCAAAATAAAAAGGAATCTTCCGTGGAATTCCCAGACATATTCCCATTCATAGAACCCAGTTTTCCTTCATGTGAAACACTGACATGTTAAGTTGTAAGGATCATCTGTCCATAGGACCCAGTTTTCCTTTGTATGAAACACTGACATGTTAAGTTGTAAGGATCATCTGTCCATAGGACCCAGTTTTCCTTTGTATGAAACACTGACATGTTAAGTTGTAAGGATCATCTGTCCATAGGACCCAGTTTTCCTTCTTATGAAACACTGACACGTTAAGTTGTAAGGATCATCTGTCCATAGGACCCAGTTTTCCTTCATATGAAACACTGACATGTTAAGTTGTAAGGATCATCTGTCCATAGGACCCAGTTTTCCTTCATATGAAACACTGACATGTTAAGTTGTAAGGATCATCTGTCCATAGGACCCAGTTTTCCTTCTTATGAAACACTGACATGTTAAGTTGTAAGGATCATCTGTCCATAGGACCCAGTTTTCCTTCTTATGAAACACTGACATAGGACCCAGTTTTCCTTCTTATGAAACACTGACATGTTAAGTTGTAAGGATCATCTGTCCATAGGACCCAGTTTTCCTTCATATGAGACACTGACATGTTAAGTTATAAGGATCATCTGTCCACAGGACCCAGTTTTCCTTCTTATGAAACACTGACATGTTAAGTCATGAGGATCAGCTTTCACTCCTATTGCGGGTTAAAGTTGCATGAACCATCATAGGGTGGGGATCAAGTCATTGCGTTGCCCATCACTTGCCACAGCTAGTTTGATTTCAGATGAAGATCAATTAAGTGAAAATAAAAAGGAATCTTCCGTGGAATTCCCAGACATATCTGAATGTATGCTTGAGTTGTGATAGGGACTGTTAGGTCTTTGCGTAGTTCACAATAGTACCTATAGTAACGTGTTGAAAATACCTGTCTAAGGTTGAGTAGCTTAGAATTAAACTTTGTTTACTAATAGTCTATGTGTATGATATTTATCAATGTACATCATGGTTATCACAGTCCAGTGAGACCACAGATCTATAGTCACAAGTTTTGTTACTTACTACCTGTAAAGATCCTGATTAGATTTGATATTAACTAACCCATGCATGTTGTACAGGTGTCTAAAGTGATCTGATGATCAGGCTCATTGACTGACTTGATTGACACATGCCACCTTATACCAGTTGCATAGGTCGATGTTCATGCTGTTGATCACTGGATTGGCTCCAGACTCCATTTATTACAGATCACTCACTCACTCTCAAGTTCTACAGCTCACTCTCCCACCATCAGTGCTACAATAACCTGTTGTTATCTCAAGACAGATTCAACTCACTCACCCACCATCAGTGCTACATCAGTGCTACAATAACCTGTTGTTATCACAAGACAGATTCAACTCACTCACCCACCATCAGTGCTACAATAACCTTTTGTTATCACAAGACAGATTCAACTCACCCACAATCAGTGCTACAATAACCTGTTGTTATCACATGACAGATTCAAGTTACTCAACAACCATCAGTGCTACAATAACCTGTTGTTATCACAAGACAGATTCAAGTTACTCAACAACTATCAGTGCTACAATAACCTGTTGTTATCACAAGACAGATTTGAGTTGTCCATGTCATACTTTCAGAGCGAGGTAGCCAAAGCCCTCAAAGCTGTGCTGGAGTCCATCAAGCTGTCGGAGAGAGGAGTGTTTGTCCAGGCCTCCACCCTGGGCTCCCTCGAAGCCCTGCTAGAATTCCTCAGAACTTCCAAAATCCCTGTGAGTATACATTCGCTGTCATTGGTACCTTAACCTTGTCAAGCAAACCTGGGGCGGTGGGGTAGCCTTGTGGTTTTAGTGCTTATCACACCCATGACCCGGGTTCCATTTCCTGCATGGGATCCATGAATGAAGTATTGGTGTCCCTCACTGTGACATTGCTGGAATACGTATTTCTAAAAGACTAGACTCACTCACTTAAACTTGTCTACCCCTTGTGAACATACACAGAGAGGTGGAGAACTCTGAGATGTCGATAGATGTGTTTAGTGAATTTTGCAATCTGTGTCACTAATAAGTGTGTATTTTACTTGCAGTATGCTGGTATTAATATTGGTCCCGTCCACAAGAAGGATATTATGAAAGCTTCCATAATGTTAGAACACGACAGTCAGTGAGTATTGCCATGCACCCAAACCTCACCCACCCACACTCAAACTCACTCTCATGTCAGGTATTTTTGTAATTCTAAACCCTTCACTAAGTCAGAGAGTAAACCTTGATAAAAATTATCACGCTGTGCACTCACTTGCTCGCTCACTCACTCACTCTGATTTTAAACCCTTCAAGCAAAGTGATGAAGCAAAGTCCCTGTACCTTGACCTGTTACAGTTGGACAGGTTTAATGTCTCAACATCCACTGGGATAAAATATAATTCTATGTGATATACTTACTCAACCTTCAACTGTCCAAAGCTTCTATATGTGTCAAGTTCAGTTGGTATCATGTACAGGTGGCATCAATCTCTGAGTGTTATCACCCAGTAGTTTCTCATCTGGTGGTGACCTGAATAGTGTTACTTTGACCAAGGTGTTATCACCCAGTAGTTTCTCATCTGTGGTGACCTGAATAGTGTTACTTTGACCAAGGTGTTATCACCCAGTAGTTTCTCATCTGGTGGTGACCTGAATAGTGTTACTTTGACCAAGGTGTTATCACCCAGTAGTTTCTCATCTGGTGGTGACCTGAATAGTGTTACTTTGACCAAGGTGTTATCACCCAGTAGTTTCTCATCTGTTGTGACCTGAATAGTGTTACTTTGACCAAGGTGTTATCACCCAGTAGTTTCTCATCTGTGGTGACCTGAATAGTGTTACGTTGACCAAGGTGTTATCACCCAGTAGTTTCTCATCTGTGGTGACCTGAATAGTGTTACTTTGACCAAGGTGTTATCACCCAGTAGTTTCTCATCTGTTGTGACCTGAATAGTGTTACTTTGACCAAGGTGTTATCACCCAGTAGTTTCTCATCTGTGGTGACCTGAATAGTGTTACTTTGACCAAGATGTTATCACCCAGTAGTTTCTCATCTGTGGTGACCTGAATAGTGTTACTTTGACCAAGGTGTTATCACCCTGTAGTTTCTCATCTGTTGTGACCTGAATAGTGTTACTTTGACCAAGGTGTTATCACCCAGTAGTTTCTCATCTGTGGTGACCTGAATAGTGTTACTTTGACCAAGGTGTTATCACCCTGTAGTTTCTCATCTGTGGTGACCTGAATAGTGTTACTTTGACCAAGATGTTATCACCCTGTTGTTTCTCATCTGTTGTGACCTGAATAGTGTTACTTTGACCAAGGTGTTATCACCCAGTAGTTTCTCATCTGTGGTGACCTGAAAAGTGTTACTTTGACCAAGGTGTTATCACCCAGTAGTTTCTCATCTGTGGTGACCTGAATAGTGTTACTTTGACCAAGATGTTATCACCCAGTAGTTTCTCATCTGTGGTGACCTGAATAGTGTTACTTTGACCAAGGTGTTATCACCCTGTAGTTTCTCATCTGTTGTGACCTGAATAGTGTTACTTTGACCAAGGTGTTATCACCCAGTAGTTTCTCATCTGTGGTGACCTGAATAGTGTTACTTTGACCAAGGTGTTATCACCCTGTAGTTTCTCATGTGGTGGTGACCTGAATAGTGTTACTTTGACCAAGGTGTTATCACCCTGTAGTTTCTCATCTGTGGTGACCTGAATAGTGTTACTTTGACCAAGGTGTTATCACCCAGTAGTTTCACATCTGTGGTGACCTGAATAGTGTTACTTTGACCAAGGTGTTATCACCCAGTAGTTTCTCATCTGTGGTGACCTGAATAGTGTTACTTTGACCAAGATGTTATCACCCAGTAGTTTCTCATCTGTGGTGACCTGAATAGTGTTACTTTGACCAAGGTGTTATCACCCAGTAGTTTCTCATCTGTGGTGACCTGAATAGTGTTACTTTGACCAAGGTGTTATCACCCAGTAGTTTCTCATCTGTGGTGACCTGAATAGTGTTACTTTGACCAAGGTGTTATCACCCAGTAGTTTCTCATCTGTTGTGACCTGAATAGTGTTACTTTGACCAAAGTGTTATCACCCAGTAGTTTCTCATCTGTTGTGACCTGAATAGTGTTACTTTGACCAAGGTGTTATCACCCTGTAGTTTGTTGTCTGTGATGAGCTGGATGTGTTGTATGGACAGGATCAATTTTCACAAAGCTTTCGTAAACCTGAAATCTTGTAACTTTACTTTACACCTTCAAATTGTATCATAGGCTTACGATAGTCATAATACTATGATACCTTTGTGAAACAGAGCCCAGGGTGTTATCAGCCTTTATTTTCTAGTCTGGGATGGGCTGGATAGTGGTATATGGACCATCATGTTATCACCCTGTAGTCCGACACCCATGATAAGCTAGGTAGTGTTGTATAGACTAGGGTGTTATCGCACATTAGTTTGTCACCTCTGACAAGCTGGATAGTGATACATGGACCATCATGTTATCACCCTGTAGTCCGACACCCATGATAAGCTAGGTAGTGTTGTATAGACTAGGGTGTTATCGCACATTAGTTTGTCACCTCTGACAAGCTGGATAGTGATACATGGACCATCATGTTATCACCCTGTAGTCCGACACCCTTGATGAGCTAGGTAGTGTTGTATAGACTAGGGTGTTATTGCACATTAGTTTGTCACCTCTGACAAGCTGGATAGTGATACATGGACCATCATGTTATCACCCTGTAGTCCGACACCCTTGATGAGCTAGGTAGTGTTGTATAGACTAGGGTGTTATTGCACATTAGTTTGTCACCTCTGACAAGCTGGATAGTGATACATGGACCAAGGAGTTATCATTCTGTAGTTTGTCATCTGTGATGTTTGTCCTCCCATCACCCCGACATGCAGTTCACATATGCCTTAGAACAACAGCATTTACGGTTCAATGAACAGATAAGCTACTACCTGTTATCTACACATTATAATGGAATAGTCCAAATAATAACACAAGAAAGAAACTGAAGCTATATTATTTACTTTCAAAGATATTGCTGCAATTGATTTTTGTAGTTGATTTTCATAAGCATTTGGGTTCAACCTTTTTGTAAAAAACAACTCCAACAACGCTTGTGCCCAACCCATTTTTTGAATGAATAAACTATGATTCAATCAAAAAGACAATCAAACTTCTGAGTGACAAACCTGTTTTTTTTTAATATTCGATAGTAATTGATAGTAAAAACAAATTTGAGAGGTTACTTCTAAGTAATGAACCTGTTTCAGTCTCATCCTAATCTAGTCACTAGACAATAGACTGTTCCATTATACCCCAAGGTGTTACCCTAATTAACCATCCTGTTCAGAGTCTGTCAAGCATCTTTTCTGTCAAATGGGTGTCTGTCAGTTTAATCCTGTGATGCACTGGATAGTGTTATATGGACCAGGGTGTTATCGCCCAGTAATTTGTGACTGGACTTGAGCTTTTCATAGAGGTGCCTGGACCAGGCTTGTAGCACTCAGCGTTATGTCGTATCTGACCTGGGTAGAAGACAACTGTATACTGCTTATAGCTGAAACTGCTCAACAGACTCCTCTGGTTTATGATAATGGGTCTTCACTGTAAGCTCAAGCGAGCAGTTATTAGATGTTTTTTATTGGGCAGGTTTATCCTTGATTTAACACTGGTGAATAACCGCTGCAAGGAGTTGTCTCTGTTGTTGCCGGCCCAATAGTGTGGCTGCCTGGCTGCTAACACTCCCAGCTCATTTAACTTTGGATGTTTGAATATCTGTATTATTCATGTTCAAACAGCTTTGTGTCCTGGGCCTTAAGATACATTTTCAGTTATTTCCACTCATAAAGTAGTACTTTATGGGGCATAAAATTCGAATGAAATTAAAATTCAGTATGAAATTGTCATGTGGTGATTTAAGGGGATGACATGTAAGGGGCCGACTGAATGATACCATGTTGTTGTACCTGACGTTATGTGCTGATGTGAACCATGCTGCCATGGAGTGAGTCTGCCTTTACAGCCAACACAGGCTGGGGTAATAACTTAGGATGAAATGGTATATATACCACACTATTTTGACTTCAGTTCGGTATACCGTAATGCAATTCCCCCCCTCCCCACACACCTTGTCCATCTGTCTGTAATCATTTCGTTCCTGGAGCATAACTTAAACAACATTCAATATGTTTAAACAAAAATTGGTAGATATATCAAATAGAACTTAGCTGGTGCCTTTTGCTATTTACAGGTTTGTGTCATTTCTATTTTTCCTTCGTTTCCATGCGAACAATTCAGACTTAGTATCGAAAGGGAGGGGTGGGTTTCATTTCTGGGAGCACAACTCAAAAACTTAATATCTTTCAGCAAAACTACAGCAGATATGTGACTCAGATACCAAAGTGGTGCCTTTGCTAATTGCAGAATTTGGGTATTTACTTTTATTTTCTTGATTTCCATGGATTAGGTCTAAAAAAAATCAAGCTTGGGCTTAAAGTAACTGACATGTCAAATGATTTGTTCTTTCTAAAATGTAGAGGCTGGGGTGATTTGTCATCTTCTGATGACTCATGTTACCATAAGTTGGTACCTGACACAACAGACAAACAACTTCAGTTAGTTGTTACATGACACCGCAGATAGGCAGCTTTCCTTAGTTGGTACCTGAGAGAGCAGATAAACATCTTTTAGTTAGAAGGTTCCAGATACAGCAGAGAAACAGCTTCACTAAGTAGATTCCTTTCACAACAGATTGAAACCTGTGAAGGTCCTGGGGTAGAATAGGCCTTCAGCAACCCATGCTAGCCATAAAAGGCGACTATGCTGGTCGTAAGAGGCAATTAATGGGTTCAGGTGGTCGTGCTCGCAGACTTGGTTGACACACGTCATCTATTCCCACTTGCACAGATTGATGGTCATGTTGTTGATCACTGGATTGTCTGATCCAGACTTATTTACAGACCGCCGTCATATAGCTGGAATATTGCAGAGTGCGGCGTAAAACTAAACTCACTCACAGATAGACAGTCTCATCCGAAGTACATTTATAAGTTGACAAACAGCTCTAAGTTAGTGATCCTGTGACAGTTCCTGTGAAGGTTGCCTGGATATCTGGCCCAGTTATCCCAGTCTGTAACTGCAGATATTATTCAAAGTAATCACACGGAGACTGGAATAAGATGTAAGATCCTTTTCACTGCATAACATTATTCCATATTTGTAAGCATGCCTCCAATTGAAAAATGCAAACTTGCACAATTTTCAGCTCCAGATATTTTATCTCTGAATGCATCAAGTTTGACATCTAAAACTTCCCCAAAGACCTGATAGTGGTATTATGCCCAGGTCAGCCCAGACACAGATAGTGTGTGTTTGGCCAAATGAGTGACAGAGATTCAGAGATGGGTTTGTGGTTTGGAGGTGTAACTCGATCCCTTAACAATTGATAATAGCTAATCAAACTGGGAGACATAAATGCTGTTTCCTGTTCTCATATGTTGAATAGATATTTGAAAGGATATATCAGCTATATCACTCCGGCTGAGTGCATGCATCAGGTCTGTTGAGGTGTTTGTGTCATGCTTCTTACCGGAGCAAATACTGATCAGTTGATATTTATCATGTAAAACTGGGCTGTTAAACAACATTTCAGTCCCTTGTATTTTCATATCTTTATGTGGTACATTTGCTTTGGTGTTAGTGATCCACTAACAAAAATAATGATGTTTAAATGACCTACCATGCAGGAAATATTACGCCCAGAAATATTTTTTGCATGATATGTTCTTTTGGTTGTTACTTTAGAGCTGTATGCCTCAATCGGTTCCTAATTTTATGCCTCCCATTTCGATATGCTGTGTGATGTTGTTATGATGTGTATGGAAATTTGGTAAAGATCTGATTATATTAGCAGCCATATTTTGAATAATAATTTTCCATTCCACAGGAACCCAATGACATGTGAAGGCCTACACCCAGCAAGGGCTGCCATAATGTTTGAAAAAGGTTTAATATTGATAGGATAGGAATTAAGGCAATTTTATGGATAGAGCTTCAAATTATTGCATATTTAACAATGATTATCGGGTTGAGTAGATGGGAAACCCCACAGGTAAGCTCAGAAAAGGATTGTGTTGATAACGCCCCCATGGGAGCTTGAATGAGGGATCAGGTTTATTTGTTGCCATATAGGAACACAGAGACTGGCCCCTACTTTGATGTCGGGGTAGCTAAGGTCAGGGAAATAAACACCAAACTGTGTACGGAAATAAAAGTGTTTCTTTATTTGAAGATTTTCTCATAAAAAGTACAAGTACTCAGTTGGTACAAAGAGGAAAATGGAGGAATATGGTCTTGATGGTGGTGCAGAGTGGCTGTTTCAATTTGATGGACTTATTTGCTCTTTCATTCACCTCTGCATGTCCGTTTTGTACACTGTTGTGGCCTTTGGGCCTTGAAGTCTGTGTCTTTCTCCTTCCGTGAGGCTGCTTATCTTGGGAACAAATAAAAATCCACTGATGGTAGTCATTCACCAGTTGCGTTTGAGGTTTAGACCTCTGAATCATGACTTCAGTTTTGTTGAATACTATTGACAGTAAATACAAAACATTGGGTTTACACTGTCCTCTGGACATGAAATAAAGGTTCCTAATGCTGTACCTGCCTACACTCACTCTCTCATTCACTCACTAACTCACTACATTACTACCCGTACTGTCTGAAACTGTTTTTGTTTTACATGCTACTTTCATCTTCATATCTGTGATACTCTAGTATTTTTACTGTCCATCATCTACAGGTTTTACTCTTCACAATGTTTTCATGTTTTATTGTATAAATTGGTTTCGTCACAATATAGCTGAGATATTGCTTATGTGATGAGAAATATGAACTCACTCACTCACTGTCTGAAACCCACTCACCTCGCTCCTCTCAAGGAAAGTTAATTATTGTATTATTTCCATAATCTGCTAAAATAATAAATGACAATTGTACAATCTAAGAAAAGATCTTTCTTGTCCAGTAATGTGTTGACCATTGTTTGTGTTTGCAGATATGCTGTGATATTAGCCTTTGATGTGAAAGTTGAACGTGAAGCTCAAGAGATGGCAGACAATCTCGGTGTGAAGATATTCATGGCGGACATCATCTATCACCTGTTTGATAGATTCATGGAATACAGAGCGGAGCTAAAGAGGAAAAAACAAGAGGAGTTTAAACATATAGCAGTGTTTCCTTGTAAACTGCGTGTTTTGCCTCAGTTCATATTTAACTCGCGGGACCCCATTGTGTTGGGAGTATCAATAGAGAATGGTTTCATTAAGGAGGGGACGCCTGTTTGTGTGCCATCAAAGGAGGTACGTATGACTTATTCAATGACTCTTTCCTAAATAGCCCCACACATGTGATACTGCAAACTATTGCAAAATATGAAAGCATGAGAAGACCTGTTTGTAGGATATGACAAGTGGCAAGGGTATGCATGTACTTGCTGAAGGATCTGCTGAAGGATCTTTAGGAGTTGTCTTATTGTAAGTGACGACTAATGAGATCGATTCAGTCGGGTTTGGCTTGACACATTTTTGACACATCAGCAGTTCCCAATTGCACAGATTGATGCTCATTGTGTGGATCACTGGATTGTCTAGTCCAGGCTTGATTATTTACAGACCGCCGATATAAGGTTGGAATATTGCTGATAGCGACATAAAACAGTGATAGTGATTCACAAACAGATGAAGCGCATGTTATAGTTAGAATGGTACAGTCGGCTTTCAGAAGCTCATTCTCGTGTTTATGGAATGGTTTTGTCATATATTTCCAAAAAGGTTTAAAGATATCATTGTGCTTGTTTTTTATGATACATATGGTGTTTTTTAATAAATTCTACGGAACAAAGAAGTTATAATGCAGTAGTCCAGATTATGGAGTAGTCTGGATAATGCAGTATTCTGGATTATGGAGTAGTCCTGATAATGCATAGTTTGGATAGTTCAGTATTCTGGATAATGAAGTGTTGTATCAGGGAAGCTTTAGTGGCTGATATAATACAGTTTTATTCTCAAAACAAAGGCAAGGAGTATGGGGATAGTCTTGTTGACAGAGGGATTTATACAGTTAGCTCAGTACAAGTTGAGGGCTACATTTGTCCTGTACAGCGGAAGCAGATGAATTTGTGTGTTTGTCGTGTATCAAGGGGCATGTCTTAGTGATATTGCTACAAGTATCAGATGCGTTATTCCGCCTATTCATTCCACCGATTATTCTTTACCTACTAAAGACAGCTGTGACTCACAAGCAAACAAACTGGTCGGAGGTGCGAAACCATCTAATACCTGCCCACACACACCTTTGACCTTTGCTCTTGACCTGTCAAGTAATCTTTGCTTGTTGATCGTTTCGAATGCTTTCCCTTGCCAATCTCGCATGTCTGCACTGTTCGCAGGAGGATGAGAGATAGGCTGAATGGAGCTGTATCAAGCATAGGTATTAGCGGGAATTTCAATTGAGATTTGAATCACGTTACTAAATCCTTCCCTAAGCCTGGTTGGCCAGGCCACAAGCAGCAGAGGCTCTGAAGCTGTCGTCAAACAAGCACAACCTGGAATGACAAGAGTGTTGGCCTTGTTTCAGGCTCGTGGCAACAGCAGGACACCTTCCGCACAGTTTAGAATTTTTGTCAAACCAGTTAAAATCTTGTTTGCTGTTATTAGCACACTGAACATTATATATTTGTATAAACCTTGCATTTGCATGCTTGCACACATTCTCTCTCTTTCCCTCACTCACACACACATACATGCATGCACACGCACGCATGCACACGCACACACATGCACTATTAGAGGCCAGGGATGTTGTCTGCCGATTTGCCTGCCTCTGAAAACTGTCAATCAAATCCTTTCTTTTTGTTGAATGCTTTTTAATAATCTTAACTGATATTATTTGTGATTTCCAGTTATTAGAATTGGTTTTCACCCCCCCAATGCTTGTTGTAAGAGACAGGTAATGAAATCAGGTATGTCATCAAATCCCAATTGTGTAGATCAGTGATCATGATGTCAATGGCAGGATTGTCTGGGCCAGACTATATTATCTGGACACATCCTACATATAGCTGAAATATTGTTGCGTGAGACTTGCGCAATGAACAAAAACCCACAGAAATCAAGATATAATAAGATTTTGTTCAGTTTGTTCCTGTTTTGAGATGAGCATGAAGGATAGTGACAAATGGTATGGCATGATAATATTCCCTTTCACTCTGATTGAGGATTAATGTTTCACTTGATTGCCACAATAATTCATATAACCTCTGTTTTAGTGGTCGTCTCTCCTATCACAAACACATCAGCTCCACTCTGAGATTTGAAAAAGGCCCTATTACTTTCAGCATATTTTATGTGCTTTTGTGAGAATAGCAATATATTGGACTTGGGTCCTTTTTGAGTTACTCAGCCCATGTAAGATGTCCTTACATCTGACTGATCTGCTTCTATTGTCAAGCCTTCCTGTTATTGTTTACGTAACAAGGGCACTGTTGGCCATGTTTCCTCCAAAAGATCAAAGCTGTGCCAAAATTCAATATGGCCGCCCTTTGCGTCTGCTGCCAACACATACACTACAAGGTTGTTGTGTCATTCGGAGCAAAGGCTTTCCTGCACGTCCACACATTTTAGCATGAAATATATTTCTATGGCCTCAAATTGGACAAGCAATTTTTCATTTTCAATGTCTCCAAGTAATTCAATTTCTTGTATGAAAATATTCAATTATAGTCATGATTTCTCTTTCCAAATAACCTGCGCTGATACATGTCTGCAGTAGTCATGTATAGAATATGATGGACTTCTCCACAGTAGCTGAAATAATATTTCATTGACTTTAGGAAATGAATGAATTTTTATCTCAAGAGATGTCAGGTGAATTTAGAAACAGAAGCCAAGATTATCACCCAGTTTGCTGGTTGTGGGTTTTTATATTTTGCTGTCTTTGCTCAGGTGTAGTGGCAACAGTAGCTAGCCCATGAGGTGAAAGAGGTTCGGGGAGTTGAGGGGAAGGGGGTCTTGAAGAGGAGGGGTGTGAGGAGGTAAAAGATCCAAGTAGGGAAGGGGGCGCTGGGATGGGGACACAGAGGTGTGGGGGGAGGGGACCAAGAAAGGGTATCGGTGAAGCTTAGGTGAGGGAGGGTAGGCGGCTTGTTTATGAATATTTCTGATTACAGGAAGGAAGCGAGAACACTCTCAAAATATGGCCAGGAAATATTGTGCATCTGTTTAGCTGCAAGCGGGAAACCTGAGTTTTTTCTCAGGGAGCTCTCTCGTGTGTTTGGATATATTTGGATTAGTTTATTTTGAATATGAAGATATTTTAGGTCAATGTGATTTTAAGTTTGCCTGATGTGTGCAGGGCTCATATTGGAAATGCATTGCTCACAGGAAGTCCTGTGGTTAGTTTTATTTGGGATGTTGGTGAGGACCCTAAAATTCATTGACTACTACAAAAAATATTTCTCAGTTTGAAATTTTGGATAATTCATAATTGAAAATGTGAAATAGTTTACTTACGTGTGTACTTTTAAAGATCACATGCACTCTAGGGGGTTACAAATACATAAATCATTTATTGAAATCATTATAAATGAAACCCCATCATAAAAACTACTCATTTAGACATTTAATTACCTTACATTGACCTTTTTGACAGCAGTGCACAGTTCTCTCCTGCAAACAAATTTCAACGAATCAGTGGGGTGTGGCTCCATGACATAATATGAGGTATACCTATTTTTGCTGTCGTATTCGTCTACATTTCAGGGGATGGATTATTTCGTGTATAAGTTTGTCTAAACCTGCAATGGTGACAATTGTTTTGAAAAATGAAATCTTTATGTTTGCACAATCTACTGCCATTTAATTTTGTCACCTGCTTTGCTAATTTTCCGAGATACAGCTTCTTTTCATAGATATATTCCACCAAAATTGTTGTTATAATGGATATAAATCGTTCTGTTAAGGCAGTGTCATGCAAAATCTTTTTGGTCATGAGTCAAAAACATATTTAACTACGAGTAGGAAGTAGTTTTGACCTTTAACATGATGAAAACAAACCATAATCTAATATTGATTCTAAAAGTGACTTAAGACTGTGACACCATGCTTTTAAAAAATGGCAACACTCTGTCGCAAGCATCCTCCAGTCTGACAGTAAATTCTATTTAGGATTGTTTACACCAAGTTACAAAATCTAAACTACTTTCTACTTGTAGTATTTGATTAATAGACACTAGGATTTTGCATGACAGTGCTTATAACACAACACTTTCACTCTTGGAAGTGAGTTGGGTGTCAATATAATACCACTTTACAACATTACTGTCACTTCGACCAAAACCTTGGTCACTCCCGAGGAAAAAATCCTTATGTTACAAGTTCTGTCATGCAAAATCTTTTTGGTTATCAATCATTTACTACTAAGTAGTTTTGATTTTTTCAACTGGATGGAAACAAATCTAAATAGCATCTTCTATCTTGGAAGCGAAGTAGGTGTTCAACTACCTGATTTAATACGTACAGGCTCCCACAGCACTCGGTTCGCACTCAAAAACAACATGTTCAGCACAAACTGAGGGGTCCCGTGGAAAACTGTGAATGGTGATACCATCACCTGACACCTGGGAGCATTTGATGGCAACCTAGCGATTTGGCATGTCTTTGTTGACGTCGAGAATTCAGCAAATTGACGAGCTTGTTACACATATTGTATACAACAAACTGAAAATCCTTACTCTCATGACATCACTACATGACTCTGGCGACAGAGTTACGTAACCTGTCTGTGGTTTCGTTGGAGGACGAGAGGGAAGGATGAGACTTTTTGACAACGTTTAATCACTCATATTCTGCTGAAACAGTGCATGATCGGATATTCATGTTTGTCATGCTTTGTTTGGTAAATGGCAGATGGTTAAAATTAGTCCTTTTTATCCCCCCGGCATGTAATGCGTGAGGATATAGTCGACGCCTCATCTGTCCGTCCATCCGTAATCGTTTTGTTTCCGTAGCATAACTCTCAGCCGATGGTTGTGCCTTTTGCTATTTACAGATTTTTGGCATTTATATTTTTTATCCCCCCAGCATGTAATGCAGGGGGATATAGTCTACGCCTTGTCTGTCTGTCAGTCCCCTGTCCGTCCGTAATCATTTTGTTTCTGGAGCATAACTCAGAAACCGTTCAATATTTTTAAACCAATTTTGATAGATATAGTAACCTCAGCCTATGGTTGTGCCTTTTGCTATTTACAGATTTTTGGCATTTATATTTTTTTTTTTTTTTGTTTTTCCATGGAACATTTTGGTGTTAGTCTTATGGTAGGGCGGGCTTCGTTTCGGAAGCAGAACTCAAAAGCCGTTCAGTATTTTTCTGCAAAACTTGGTAGGTATATCAGTCAGAACCTCAATATGGAGGGATGTGGTTCGTTTCCGGAGCAGAACTTCAAAAACATTCAATATTTTTCTGCAGAACTTGGTAGATATATCAATCGGAACCTAAAGTGGTGCGTTTGCTACTTATAGACTTTTGTGATTTCTTTTGGAGCGGACCCGTGAAGGTCCTGGGGTAGAATAGGCCTTCAGCAACCCATGCTTGCCACAAAAGGCGACTATGCTTGTCGTAAGAGACGACTAACGGGATCGGGTGGTCAGGCTCGCTGACTTGGTTGACACACGTCATCGGTTCCCAATTGCGCAGATCGATGCTCATGTTGTTGATCACTGGATTGTCTGGTCCAGACTCGATTATTTACAGACCGCCGCCATATAGCTGGAATATTGCTGAGTGCGGCGTAAAACTAAACTCACTCACTCACTCTTTTGGAGCGGACCTCTATGCTCACATTGTGGAGTGGACCTCTATGCTCACATTGTGGAGTGGACCTCTATGCTCACATTGTTTTGGAGCAGACCTCTATGCTCACATTGTTGTAGAGCACACCTCTCTGCTCACATTGTTTTGGAGCGTACCTCTATGCTCACATTGTTGTGGAGCGGACCTCTATGCTCACATTGTAATGGAGTGGACCTCTATGCTCACATTGTGGAGCGGACCTCTATGCTCACATTGTGGAGCGGACCTCTATGCTCATATTGTGGAGCGGACCTCTATGCTCACATTGTTTTGGAGCAGACCTCTATGCTGACATTGTTGTGGAGTGGACCTCTATGCTCACATTGTTTAAGAGGTTACCATTGTTTAAGAGGTTACCATTGTGCTCAGATTGTAGTGGAGCGGACCTCTCTGCTCACATTGTAGTGGACTGGACCTCTATGCTCACATTGTTTAAGAGGTTACCTCTGTGCTCAGATTGTAGTGGAGCGGACCTCTATGCTCACATTGTTGTGGAGCAGACCTCTATGCTCACATTGTTGTGGAGCAGACCTCTATGCTCACATTGTTGTGGAGCTCACTTCTCAGCTCACATTGTTGTGGAGCGTCTATGCTCAGAATGTTGTGGAACCAACCTTTCATGCTCACATTGTTGTGGAACCGACCTTTCATGCTCACATTGTTGTGGAGTGGACCTCTATGCTCTATGCTTAGATTGTAGTGGAGCGGTGCTCTGTGCTCAGAATGTTGCTGAGTAGACCTCTATTCTCAGAATGTTGTGTAGCAGACCTTTATGCTCACATTGTTGTGGATTGGACCTCTATGCTCTTTTTTTCAGTGGAGATGACGTTTGTGCTCATATTGTAGTAGGGTTGGTGGGGTAGCATAGTGCTTAAAATGTTTGCCCATCATGTCAAAGACCTGGGCTCGATTTCTCCCATGGGTCTAATGTGTAAAGCCCAGTTTTGGTGTCCTCTGCAGTGATATTGCTGGAACATTACTAAAATGGACCTAAAACCAAACTTACTGATATCATAGTGGAGAGTACCTCTATCCTCAGATATTAGTGGGGAGGGTGTCTGTGCTCAGACTGAAGAGGAGAGGGTGTCTGTGCTCAGACTGAAGAGGAGAGGGTGTCTGTGCTCAGACTGAAGTGGAGAGGACATCTATGTATTGTTTGGATCAGAAATATACTGACGTTATAATAGGCATGATGACACTATATGATTTATGACCTGTTAATGTTAATGGTACCTTTCTTTGCTGTGAGTTTGCAAATACAAGTTAGTAGTTTGATTTTCCATAGTATTTTCACAATATGGACTGTTGTCGGTTTTGATGTGATTTAATGAAATCTTGAATATTAGACATTAGAATTAGTCAAAATTACCTCCCCTTACCTATATCTTGCAGTGAGTTTCTCTTACTCAACGTGTTGATGATAATGAGGTTTCAGTATGTTTGAGATTTAACTCAGGCAGTTAATCATCACTGTTTATAGCTACTATCGAGAATTACTTATCTTTTGGCAGCCTGTGCCTGCCATTTCATAATATTTTCTCAAGTCAGGTGCTAGCACACTTTGCTGCAGTTGGGATGGAAAGTAAGTTCTATACTTGCCATTGACTTATGTTGTGACCTAATGTAGAATGGATGTTCTGCAGTTCCCATGTTGCAGAAGGTAATGCTGGTTTGTGCAAGATGCAAGAGTGATTTTGTGCAACATTTAGTGGTGTTCCAGTTAATTTAAATGATTGAAGATTGGTCACACTGGAACATTAGCTGTGACATTTTCTCATATTCGAACATAAACAATTATGGAAGTACCGTTTTTGTCATTGATTAAGGAACATACCTTTGAAGCTGTCAGTGCCGGAAAATATGTTAAATCCTTAGAAACCGTACTTCACTGACTGAATATTTCTTTTAATTTCTACGAAGTTTATGTTCATGATGTACTAGTCATGATGTACTAGTCATGATGTTGCTAGTCATGATGTACTAGTCATGATGTACTAGTCATGATGTTGCTAGTCATGATGTTGCTAGTCATGATGTACTAGTCATGATGTTGCTAGTCATGATGTACTATTCTGATGTACTAGTCATGATGTTGCTAGTCATGATGTTGCTAGTCATGATGTACTAGTCATGATGTACTAGTCATGATGTACTAGTCATGATGTTGCTAGTCATAATGTACTAGTCATGATGTACTAGTCATGATGTACTAGTCATGATGTTGCTAGTCATGATGTTGCTAGTCATGATGTACTAGTCATGATGTTGCTAGTCATGATGTACTAGTCATAATGTACTAGTCATGATGTACTAGTCATGATGTACTAGTCATGATGTACTAGTCATGATGTTGCTAGTCATGATGTTCCTAGTCATAATGTACTAGTCATGATGTACTAGTCATGATGTACTAGTCATGATGTTGCTAGTCATGATGTACTAGTCATGATGTACAAGTCATGATGTTGCTAGTCATGATGTACTAGTCTGATGTACTAGTCATGATGTTCCTAGTCATGATGTACTAGTCATGATGTACTAGTCATGATGGTGCTAGTCATGATGTACTACTCTGATGTACTAGTCATCATGTACTAGTCATAATGTACTAGTCATGAAGTTGCTAGTCATGATGTTCCTAGTCATAATGTACTAGTCATGATGTTGCTAGTCATGATGTACTAGTCATGATGTTGCTAGTCATGATGTACTAGTCATGATGGTGCTAGTCATGATGTACTAGTTATAATGTACTAGTCATGATGTACTAGTCATGATGTACTAGTCATGATGTACTAGTCTGATGTACTAGTCATGATGTTCCTAGTCATGATGTACTAGTCATGATGTACTAGTCATGTACTAGTCATGATGTACTAGTCATAATGTTGCTAGTCATGATGTTGCTAGTCATGATGTACTAGTCATGATGTTGCTAGTCATGATGTTGCTAGTCTGATGTGCTAGTCATGATGTACTAGTCATGATGTACTAGTCATGATATACTAGTCATGATGTACTAGTCATGATGTTACTAGTCATGATGTTACTAGTCATGATGTACTAGTCATGATGTTGCTAGTCATGATGTTGCTAGGCATGATGTTGCTAGTCATGATGTTGCTATTCTGATGTGCTAGTCATGTGCTAGTCATGATGTTGCTAGTCATGATGTTGCTAGTCATGATGTACTAGTCATGATGTACTAGTCATGATGTTGCTAGTCATGATGTTGCTAGTCATGATGTTGCTAGTCATGATGTTGCTAGTCATGATGTTGCTAGTCATGATGTACTATTCTGATGTTGCTAGTCATGATGTTGCTAGTCATGATGTACTAGTCATGATGTTGCTAGTCATGATGTACTAGTCATGATGTTGCTAGTCATGATGTACTATTCTGATGTACTAGTCATGATGTTGCTAGTCATGATGTTGCTAGTCATGATGTTGCTAGTCTGATGTACTAGTCATGATGTTGCTAGTCATGATGTACTAGTCATGATGTTGCTAGTCATGATGTTGCTAGTCTGATGTACTAGTCATGATGTTGCTAGTCATGATGTTGCTAGTCATGATGTACTAGTCATGATGTTACTAGTCATGATGTACTAGTCATGATGTTGCTAGTCATGATGTACTAGTCATGATGTTGCTAGTCATGATGTTGCTAGTCATGATGTACTATTCTGATGTTGCTAGTCATGATGTACTAGTCATGATGTTGCTAGTCATGATGTACTAGTCATGATGTACTAGTCATGATGTTGCTAGTCATGATGTACTAGTCATGATGTTGCTAGTCATGATGTACTATTCTGATGTACTAGTCATGATGTTGCTAGTCATGATGTTGCTAGTCTGATGTACTAGTCATGATGTTGCTAGTCATGATGTACTAGTCATGATGTTGCTAGTCATGATGTTGCTAGTCATGATGTTGCTAGTCTGATGTACTAGTCATGATGTTGCTAGTCATGATGTTGCTAGTCATGATGTACTAGTCATGATGTTGCTAGTCATGATGTTGCTCGTCATGATGTTGCTAGTTTCATCATGTTGTAATTACCTGCAATAACAACCTGAATAAGACCATCTGACAAATGATGCTAACCAATTTTATTTGATGATTGCTCGTTTATTTTATTGGATGATTTCAACCAATTCCCAACACTAGCAACAGTTCAGCTGAACAGTATAAATCTGTGTACTCCACACCTCTCAACCCAATCTGTAGGGGTCCCCATTCACTCATTTTGAAATGCGTGCGCTAAGAGCTAACTGGTGATTGAGTGAGTTAGTGAGTTAGGGACGGCTGTTTTGTTCAGATTGAACTGCTGAAATATTACTGTGTAACTGATCAACAATCAGACACTCATATCGTCAACAAGTCAGGAAATCAGTCTTAAACCAACTTATTCATGTATTGACATATGCACCCACTACAAACTCATTCAACAAACGCTCTGACCCAGCCAACCCCCAATGGCTGAGGATGTCACTCATTCCCCAGTCAGTTGCTGGCTCCTCTGGTTCACACTTTGTTGTATGCAGAGTGGACATACCTTGAGTGCAAAGATGCATTATATTTATCTTTGCAAGAGTGCTTTTGACCGGTGTTTATTACACAATATTCAAGGAATATTGAAGGCAGCACTATATTCATTCATTTAAATATGTTCTGAATCTGTTACACCTTTGAATCTTATCCAGTCGGTTTCACAAGAAGTGTTGGTATATCCTCCCAGACTATCAGCCAGTCATTCACACTGACGAGCTACCTGTATGACTGCCAGCTCCTTAATGGTGATGTGCTCATCTGTAGATAGGCCTACCACAACGTAAGTTTGATATGTGCTGAAGATGGTGCCACTGAGAGATAATAGGCACGATTCTACCCAGCATGCACCTCGTGACCTTGCCAGTGACGTAAACGACAGGAAGTGGAGAGATCATATTGCAAACTTCAGCTAGCTTCCGGCCTCACGGCCAGGTGGGTGACGTCAGACGACCTAGCCACTGAGGAGATGTAATAAAAATGGGGTACTCTTCCCATCAAGTTTGAAATATGTTAACATCTCGAATGCTTCTAGCTGTTGAGGACACTTTGAGTTTGGCTTTGAGCTGAGACTGATACTTCAATGCACATAGTGCTCTGAGACATAGTTTAGTTCGGTTGAGACACTTCCTTGATGGATGCAGTATATGGATGTGTTTAAGTTTTGCTTGTATAATTGTTGCATGTTTGAGTTTTAGTACACAAGACCTCTCATCCTGCCATTAGGATGGTTGCCATGCATTGCCATACATCAGACATGTACAAATGATGGTAGGTTTTATGTCCATCATGTCATAATTTCAAGATGATCTAGAGAAAATAGGGTGGTGATTGAAGGGGGAGGAGGATTGGAGGGTAAGCACTTTGGTTGCTGTATTCAGTCTTCACAACAAATACATGTTACAGCTGCAATTTTTCTGCAATCAGTGTAAATTCCAATCCACGTGAGGGGAAATATTTCTGTACATGTGACAGTTGATTGGTTGGTATCTACTCTATGAATGTGTACTTCATGATGATGGGATGACTTGGCCTCTTATCAACTCATTTGTCAGATCGGTGGAATATTTGGCATTACTTGGCGATCCCTCCCTGGCCACTTAGACCATGGCTGCAGCAGTAATTATTGAAAACTCTGTGTTTGAATTCAAACATTATTACAGACCAAGAAAGTATTTTATTGAAAACGATAAGTTGTGCAGAATGTGCTTGAAAAACTTATTATACTCTAGACTGTTGGAATAAAAATTATGTCTGTAAGACCAGACCAATTTTATTTCTTGTTTTATAGGATCTGACTGTCAAATTAATTTTCCCTGCTAATGTTTGTATTGGTGTAAAATGTAAACTTACAAGAAAAGTTATTTAGAATTTGTCCGATATATGGTTCATGATACTTTTAGTATTTAGAAGGGATATTACTTTGGTAATGTTTTGTATGTGGCTACTCTGCTACTTCTAAAGGAAGCTATGCTATTACTGGGTGACTGGCAGATAGAATGTGCGCTGGTGCATTCTGAAACTGCTAGATTCATCCACTTATTTATATCAACTTGCACCTAGTGCTTGTTATTATTTTGTGTTCAAAGAACACAGACTTGAGCAGGAAATGATGAGGAACTGACTTGGACCAATGACCCTGATTGCTGCATGACGAGGAACTGACTTGGACCAGTGACCCTGATTGCTGCATGATGAGGAACTGACTTGGACCAATGACTCTGATTGCTGCGTGATGAGTAACTGACTTGGACCAATGACTCTGATTGCTGCATGACGAGGAACTGACTTGGACCAATGACTCTGATTGCTGCATGACGAGGAACTGACTTGGACCAGTGACTCTGATTGCTGCATGACGAGGAACTGACTTGGACCAGTGACCCTGATTGCTGCATGACGAGGAACTGACTTAGACCAGTGACCCTGATTGCTGCATGACGAGGAACTGACTTGGACCAGTGACCCTGATTGCTGCATGACGGGGAACTGACTTGGACCAGTGACCCTGATTGCTGCATGACGAGGAACTGACTTGGACCAATGACTCTGATTGCTGCATGACGAGGAACCGACTTGGACCAGTGACCCTGATTGCTGCATGACGAGGAACCGACTTGGACCAGTGACCCTGATTGCTGCATGACGAGGAACTGACTTGGACCTATGACTCTGATTGCTGCATGACGAGGAACTGACTTGGACCAGTGACTCTGATTGCTGCATGACGAGGAACTGACTTGGACCAGTGATTCTGATTGCTGTATGACGAGGAACTGACTTGGACCAATGACTCTGATTGCTGTATAATACATGGCTGAAGGACTAACTGTTCAAGAAAGTTCAAGAAATAAGGTATCTATGGATTTCCTTTTGTTATCGTATTGTTGTAAACCATCTTTACCAAAACTCAAGCATCATAGATGATTTTATATTGAGCAGCATGGCTACTATTGGGGTGGCTACTACTCGAGTCCTTACTGCAAGGTGGCTACTAATGCGGTGGCTACTACTCGAGTCCTTACTACAAGGTGGCTACTATTGGGGTGGCTACTACTCGAGCCCTTACTGCAAGGTGGCTAATATTTGGGTGGCTACTACTCGAGTCCTTACTGCAAGGTGGCTACTATTGGGGTGGCTTCTACTCGAGTCCTTACTACAAGGTGGCTACTATTGGGGTGGCTACTACCCGAGTCCTTACTACAAGGTGGCTGCTATTGGGGTGGCTACTACCCGAGTCCTTACTACAAGGTGGCTACTATTGGGGTGACTACTACCCGAGTCCTTTCTGCAAGGTGGCTACTATTAGGTGGCTACTACTCGAGTCCTTACTACAAGGTGGCTACTATTAGGTGGCTACTACTCGAGTCCTTACTACAATGTGGCTACTATTGGGGGTGGCTACTACTCGAGTCCTTACTACAAGGTGGCTACTATTGAGGTGGCTACTACTCGAGTCCTTACTACAAGGTGGCTGCTATTGGGGTGGCTACTACCCGAGTCCTTACTACAAGGTGGCTACTATTGGGGTGACTACTACCCGAGTCCTTTCTGCAAGGTGGCTACTATTAGGTGGCTACTACTCGAGTCCTTACTACAAGGTGGCTACTATTAGGTGGCTACTACTCGAGTCCTTACTACAAGGTGGCTACTATTGGGGGTGGCTACTACTCGAGTCCTTACTACAAAGTGGCTACTATTGGGGGTGGCTACTACTCGAGTCCTTACTACAAGGTGGCTACTATTGAGGTGGCTACTACTCGAGTCCTTACTACATGCTGACTACTGTTGGGGTGTCTACTACAGAAGTCCTTACTACAAGGTGGCTACTATTGGGGTGGCTACTACTCGAGTCCTTACTACAAGGTGGCTACTACTGGAGTTATTAGTATAAGGTGGCTACTACTAGAGTGGTTACTATTGTGTGGCTACTACCTGGGCGGCAACTTTTTGTATTGTAGGGCACGATGGAGTTCAGAACACCCCTGCCTTCATTCAGTTTGAACATTTTAATTCTCAGTGTACTGCACATAACAGAAAAACATGTTTGTAAGTAATTTTCTTCATATTCTCTCAGCATCTGCACAAGGAGACAAGTTTATGGTCTGATGGCGTGAGGCTCAGTTTCTTGGTGTTGTGGGTATAAATTTGTCAGCCAGTGGGCCGAAAGTGGTGTGCATTTCATGAGCATTCTGATATTTGCATCATATATCGCATGGCCATTGATATCATTGCAGGATTGATCATAAAGCACACTTGCAGCTCACTGGCCACCCAGGAAGCTTGAACTCAAAAACAGTTTCTTGAAAAGAAGTTAATTGAAAAATTTGCTAAGATATTCAACAAAATATTTGCTGAGTTGAGTCGGTCCTGGCCTTTTCAATAGGGGCCCATCCTGGTGGAAAAGCTTTTGGCACCTTTCCGAATTTTTCATTGCCTTTTGCGTTTGTGCCGTGAGATGAAACCACTAACTAAGCTTCGGAGGCAGAAAGAGAGGAAACGGAACACAGTGCTAATAGAAGGAATTAAAAACAACATCTGGTAAAGGCTTTGAAAAACGCAGAGGGTGATCTGCCTGTGTGCTTTGATAATGGATGCTCATCATAAAAGGAGCTGGGGAGGAGGGGTTTGGCTGTGGTGGGAAGGATCTATGAGTATGCAGTGGTTCAGATCAGTTAGAACGAGGTGGTTCAGATCATTGAGACAGGTGGAGTGGATGGTGAGATCTACAAAGTTGTTTAAGGTCAAATGGTGAGATATGCCAAGTGATATGGTCAGAAGGGTGAGGTTGATGGTGAGATCTATTAAGTTGTTAATCAAATGGTGAGATATGTGAGGTGGATGGTGATATCAAAAACAGTTGGAGGTGGTGTGGTGAGATACATTGGGTGGATGTTGAGATGATGAGGAAGGGTGAGGTGCATGATGAGATCCATTAAGTTGTTTGAGGTATATGTTGAGATATATTAGTTGTATATTTAGATCACGGAGAAGGGTGAGGTGAATGGTGAGATATTTCAAGTGGATATTGAGATCTTTGAGAAGTATTGGTTGATGGTGAGATCTATGAAGTACTGAAGATATGAAGGTGAGGTATTGAAGGTGGCATGTTGAGATGTTGGAGGTGGTCAGTGTGGATTGTAAAGCCTGTAAGCTGGTTCAGATGTCCGAGATGTCAGCTGCTGAATGAGGAATGACAAATGTACATGCCTGATGAGATAGAATCAAATCAGACAAGATGGTGTGACTGGTGAGATGCATGAATTGGATGAGATGATGAAAGTGATGATTAAATGTATACAGTGGATGCTGAGATGGAAGAGGACAAAGGAAGCAAGTAAAATATTTGTTAGGAGAAGCGTTACTTCCAGAAGGAAGTCATCATAAGGGAAGAGAATAAAACAGAGTGTACCAACATCAGGTGGAACAAACAGTTGTCACAATGACAGACTACCAGCTGATGTAAACAGGGATGAACATTTGGTTTGGACATGTTTGGTTTTGGTTATCATGTGTGATTGAAGTGATGGGGTAGGTAGGCAAGTTTCTGAATGGTTAGTTACCTGAGAGGGAAGGTGTACACATGAAGGAGAAACTATGAACGTTACGTGGTTCAGTTTCATGATGTTGATCAGCTTGAAAACTGCAGAACAACAGGCATGTGTGAGATACCATGACACTTCGTTAGTTAGAATTTTGTAGATATTTGCTTCCAAATGTGCAACTTTTGAACATGTCACACCAGTTGAATTTCAATGAAAATTGTATCCTTACAATTAATTGATTGGTCAGTATATGGAGTCCGAACATTATGAAATTAAGGAGGAATGAATAACATGGGCCCAAATTATTTACCTAAGATTTCACACACTATGGTAAGGTTTCTGTTAGAACTTCTGCATGTTTTGTGATTGGAGTCAGTACTTTTACCTTTGTAAAATGTCCTTTGCTCCATTTTGTTATTTTATGCTATAACTTGTGAGGAAGTCCATGCATGAATGTGTCTCCTCCATGCATGGGTTATCACACGTCACTAGTGCTGCTTAGTTGGTGTGTGGTAAATGAAGCACAGTGCACCCACCACCGCCACAACCACCTTCTCGTCCTCGATGGCGGTGGGCCGTATCTCTCCATCACGGGCTGCTGTGGCAAGTCTTCTCTACCTGGCATGGCTCCAGATGAAACCAGGCTTCTTCCTGTTCCTAATGAAGGACCAAAGATACCACCAGCTAATATCTATCTAAGACTGCTGCATAGATAGCCATGACAGTATTGTTGATCCTATCACCTCTGAATTTACACTTAAATTCAAATATTTCTTAATGTCGGCTAGTTTCAGTGCTCCATACCATACCAAGCACAGCTGCATTTATTCTGCAACATAATCGATATTCATATTGCTTGTAATTCATAGATACTCCTATCCTGATAGTTGTCTCTTTCGACAAGAAACAATTTATAGATGGTAATGGGGTGGCCCAGTGTTCTCTCTTCACACCAAAAGCAGTTTGAATCCTCACATGGGCTCCTTTGTGCCAGTAGAATGGAATTGCTGATATTCTTTGACATGCTATGCGATATGCGTACTAACTTCAAATATATTTCCAGATTTCAACTGAATTGTCTGGTCCAGATTTGATTATTTACAGACTGCCGACATATAGCTGGAATATTGCTGAGAGCTTTGTAAAACTAAGCTCACTTACTCAGATATCGATGCTGGGAGCTATCCTACCAGAGACCTAGATCTGGTGCTGTACTACCAGAGCCTAACCTAGATCTGGTGCTATACTACCAGAGACCTAGATCTGGTGCTGTATTAGCAGAGACCTAGATCTGGTGCTGTATTAGCAGAGACCTAGATCTGGTGCTGTACTACCAGAGACCTAGATCTGGTGCTGTACTAGCAGAGACCTAGATCTGGTGCTGTACTACCAGAGACCTAGATCTGGTACTGTACTACCAGAGCCTAACCTAGATCTGGTGCTGTACTACCAGAGACCTAGATCTGGTGCTGTACTACCAGAGACCTAGATCTGGTGCTGTACTACCAGAGCCTAACCTAGATCTGGTGCTATATTAGCAGAGACCAAGATCTGGTGCTGTACTTACTACCACAGACTAACATACAGAGAAGCATGTTGTAACTTTCAAGCGGACACAAATATGCTGTCATATACCGTATATTACCGAGTATAAGCCAACCCCCCTAACTTGACCCCCAAAATCAGTGTCAAAAAGGTATGTTTCGTGCATAAGTCGACCAGTTGGATGTAAAATGCATATATGTTTGCGGTTAGTTCACAGTACAAGACATCTTGCAGTTACAGTCTTGGATGTAATACGTAAGTATGCAAAGTGAGAATAATATCTAATAAAGATTATACTGACCATTATTCTAAAAATCCGTATTTGTTTTCCGTGCTCTATCCACAATAACATGTTAACCCCGACAGAATTATAAACTATTTCCCTATTTTATTGGGAAAAAAATTCTCGTACACGTGCATCATCAACGGGTCCATATCATCAAGTTGTCAAAGAGCAAAGTAACGATGTTTTGGGGAGATAATTAATCAAAGTGAATAAGCAGAAGAATACAATCAACAACAGTCCTCGTAAAAGTTGTTAAATGAACATTATAACTTACTATGTCGATCTTTTTTGAGTGATTGTGTGCCAGACTTCAAGTGACATCTCGGCTCTCGTCGCCTCTAACTTGAATCTCGGACACGATGTTCAATGAGAAAAAATGTGCATAAAGCATTTTTGTCAAACTTCATAACCTAGCATGATACATGCATTAAGGTCCGTAATTTTTGTATAGGTGGTTGTGTGTTGTATGTCTAACAGAATAGAATAGCATGATTTTACTCAAAACTTTCTTCTCAATCTGTAGTGTAAGTTTACAAAAGATATTATCCATTGCTGTTATCTGATTGGCTGCCATAGGTCATGTGTTTGATTTTGCCCACTCACGATCCTTATAGTAGACTGTGGCATATAAGCATCATTAGAAACTAGTTTTTATCCAATAAGATTGCTTCTTACAAATCGGAAAATACTCTTGGCAATGGTTGATGTTCAGTGCTTTCGAACAATACCTGCCATCAAACGAATGTCGCCTCACATGTTATTTGTATGTAATTTCGAAAACGTAGGTATTTGTCCCAGTTGTATCCCGTTACCGAGTGGAAAGACAATGATATTGGGGGAAGACGACCATAGATATTATTTGAGAAATCTGTGGTGTGGACACACAGCCAAGCATACACACGCAGACACACGCAGACACACGCATGCTCAGTAGGTCAAGTAAATTCTAAAGTGACTGTTTTTCATCACTATCAAGCCAAGTCACTATCTCCATCTACACACACTACACGCACACACATTACACACGTGCTCTCTCTCTCACACACTACGCCTGCTTATACACACTGCACACAGACACACACATTGCTCAGACACGTTCACACTCTCACACATGCTCACACTCCCTAACAAACATGATTGTATTCTGTAGGTAAATTTCAGTCAGAAGCTATCTCCCTCCCACCCTCCATGGATGTCCATGTCCACCAGTATTATGGCATGCTGCAGGATGGTGACACTGACCTGTTCGTACTTGCAGGTGTTATTTAGCTTGGTGCATGAATATCTGCATCTTGATGGGAAACACTTTTGTAAGTCACTGTACCAGTAAATCTCAAATTAAATAGTTATAAAGGTTTCAGTCACTAAACCAGGCTCATGTTGAGAGAAATATGTCGCTAAATGTTCCGAACTCACACAAATGAGCAGATTACATGGAACCCTTACATTTGACATTTCAGCCAAGGAAAAAGTTGACCAGCTTTTTGTTTGTGATAATTTGACAGGACTTTTTCTGTGGTTTCCACAAAATGAGACCTATAGCATATTGCTTGTTTGTCCTTTCTCCTTGGTAAAACTTGGTTGGTGGGGCCACACGCAGACATGGCCATTTTCAGCACTCAGATGCTGACTGTGATGTTGTACATGTGTTGATGTTGAAAGTAGAATCTTACATGTTGATGAGGGAACGATTCCTTGATGACAGAATCCTTTAGCACTTTTGAAAGCATGTTGACCTAATGCTGCCAGTTCATCTGTGCCCATGTGATGGTATAAATATGCAAATTAAAAAAAGATAGGTGGCATTTTCATTCATTGTAAATATTATGTTATCAAATGAATACATTTCCGTGTTAGATGTGAAATTCACTTCCTGACATTTGGCGCCAGAAATGTGTTGGATGTGACATTCCAAGTTGCACTAGGGCAACGAGCGGGGACCAAATGTGAAAACAAAATAATGTTAACAATTTACTTGTCAGCTCGTCAACAAGTGCATTTCAATAATTTTGATAAATTTAGTGAGATATTTTCTTTCTGACTGTCAGATCTGGTATATCCATGCTGATCCATTACCTTGAGTGAGTATGGTTAGTTTTATGCCGCACTCAGCAATATTTCACCTGTATGATGGTGATTTGTAAATATTCAAGTCTTGACGAGACAGTCCAGTAATCAACAGCATGATCAGTGATCTACTCAGTTGGGATGTGTTGACATGTCAACAATGTCTGTGAGCCTGACCACCCAATCCCTGTAATCACCTCTTACGATAAGTTTGGGTTACAGTAATACATCAATGAATTGTAAACCAGATCTTCTCAGGCTCCACTACAAGAGTTCCAGAACCATGGTGCCATGCACATTCATGCTCATCTGCTACGCGAGACTACTAAGTAGTGCTGAGAAAGGTTTTCATCGACTGGCGGCATTGACATCTATAGTTATGAGTGCTTCTCAGTGCTTCAGTTTAACTGCAAATGAGGACCGAATGAATATTTCGTCAAGCAGGCACAGCTACAAATGATCGGAGGAGTGACTTGCCTTAAAATTGTTCTTGTATTCTATTTCATTTGAAGCAAACCCTCAATGGTTACGGAATATTATTGCTCAGGTTGTGTTTTATTAATTCTGTGACAGGTGAAGTTTCCCCAGTCTTGCCAAAGACCATAGCCCCTGTATCTACATTTGTATATCATTTAAAACCCAAATGAGACTCTTGAGAGGCATTTACGAATTGGTGAATACAATAGAGAAGTATATGGATGACAACCACTTAGTTATTATATAACACAATGTTTCTGGGCGAGTTCTTGCCCCTTCTTCGAGTGAAAAAGGGGCAAAAAGTAGCCCAGAAACCTTGTGTTATACAATAAAGAAGAGGTTGTCATCTATATACTGGTCTTATGAAACCCAAATGTTTTTAATAGACCTGCTCAGAAATACTCAGAGAAAATTAATGGAATCGTCAGTTTCCAAGTTGATTTTAAATAGTTTTACATGTAAATAATGTTAAGGCCTTAAACGTGACAAAACTGGATAAAGACTTCAGTACTTTGTTTTTGCTTTGTTGTATTGAATGCAACTTTAGAGTGCTATGAAAACAACCAATCTGTTCAGTAGTTGTAGCGGGTGTTGCCATGACTACGGATGACACCATGTTGTATTTTTCTCAACACTGAAGCTCTGTGATATTATGCATCTTGATTTGACCAATCTGCTTTAAATGCATCAATTATTACACACAACCATGCTTCATACTGGGTAATATTACTTGAAGTAGCAAAACCATACAACTCTCTTGTATATATTGCAGAAACAGAAGATCTCCTGTCTTTTCAGAAGAATAGTGTACAACTGAACAATATGCATATTCTTCATGCTTTTTGCATTGTTTCATCAACATGTTTCCATGTACGAAGTACACATTTGAATGTGTAGGTTTAAATCTTGATCTCATGTTGTCGAGATAATTGCATGCGATTTGGATGCGTCTATCATTGTGTCCTGCTTGTCAAGCTGAAATTGGTGGCTGGAAACAGATAATGTTGTTTTTGACATGGTGAAATTGTTCTGCTGGATGATAAAAGTGTTAGGAGGAAGTGAGAGAGGTAACTGGCTCTCTTGCCTGTCCCTATCAGCCATTAAACTCACAATTACAGGGACATTGACTTGTCATCAGACTGTCAGAGCAGTGCCACACAGAATGGATGGGTAATAGAGCTACGGTAATTGCAGCATGTCTTGATGAAATGTGTTTTAACATGTGATGTATATTTGAGATATTAGTTCTTAATTTATATTTCATGTGTCTTGAAATATGTGTTAAAAATACATGTGTTTTGTTATGATGTTGGTAATGCTGAGAGTCCAGAACATCCAGATCTGCTGTTTTATGGATAGGAGTATTCATTGTGATAGAGCATGACAACATAAAAAAATCTGAAGATTTATTTCCACCTGTGAGTGCAGGGGTGCTGACAGTCCAGTCATGGATGGAATTCAAACCCATGACCACTGAATGTAGTCTGTTCTGGTGTTCTGTTCTTACATGATGATCCTTCATGAGTGGTGGTGACCGCAGGCTAGGACAATGGTTAAAGTGTAAAGCCCTTTTCTGGTGCCCTCACTCATGGTAATGCTGGTGTGTTTTTAAATGCTGCAAAATGTAAACTCACTCTCACTTAAGTGTTGTGTGACTAGAGTGTCTCATGTGACCTTTATGTCTCTTGATATGAGATAATTAACAGTGCTGACAAGGAACCCATAAACAATGGATCACTACATAGGATTTTTGTATAACAGAAATAGAAAATGTGCCCAATAAGCACCGAAAACTCGGACCTCTGGTTTTAGTGGAGAAAAGGTACTTCATAGGCATTGCTTAATAGCCTTAGAAATGTCACTGGTAATAATGTGCTCCAGCCAAGTCACATTGTCCCCCTCCCCCATTGCTTATGATGCCTCTCTTTGTCTCTTAATACTTTCATGGTCCATATAAATAGAACGTAAAATCTTACCCCAAATGTCATAATGAGAGTTAATCATGTCAAATGACAGTCTTAGCTCTCCTATTTTTATCATGAAGGGAATTAATGCTGGGTTGCCAAGTGAAATCTGTCGCTTAATATGATTAGAGAGTGCATAAATATGACCAGTATGTATAATGCGTGCCATATTCCCTCTGTCTTGTCTTCCAAACTAGATGCAAGTGTCCCCAAGCCACTCCTGAAATAGATGAAGTGATGATACTGCTGTTTCAAGGGGCTCTCAACAAAGTTTACATGCTGGAGATATGACTTGTGGCAAAGAAATATCTCCTCAACAATTGGCCTCTTGGGGAAGATGGATTCAGATTGAGATTGGCCCCAAGAACACTATGAAGCTAGTTTAGGAGTTAGTTGAAAAAACGGGTGTAATCCAAAGACAGGTTTTCAACAAATCTATTTCTGGAGGTAATAATTTGATATGATCTTCAGGAGACAGGTTGCTGCTGGGTATGATAATGAAGGAGACATGATGAAGAAGAAAAGACCATTGTTTGAAGGAAGAACCGCTTTTTTATGTTGTCGTCATTTATTGTTTGCAGAGTGAGAATATGTATGTTTGTAGCTGAACAAATAGTCCCTATGATGCTTGTGATAAGGTGGTGAAGGTTATTTAAAATCTATCAAAACTGAGGTCGGGTGTATGCTGTATAGTGAAGTAATGTTCCCTGTGGGTTTTACAAATCTCCACAAATCTGTATTCTTTTTGATTTTCTTGTTGAGCTGTGTGGTTTGGGTACAACGTGCAAATTTCTTGTTGTTCCCAATGTGCAATGGCTTGAGTACCACAAAAAAGGAGAAGGCCCCTCAACCCTTGTCATGTTTCTCCAGTTTCAGGACTGACATTAACCTGTCAGGTTTATATCTGGAGTTTGAACGTTTTCACTTATAAATTATTCATACAGAAAATGTTCGGAGCAACGTTTCCTGGTTATCGATGACCATATGACTTGAAGACATGGCAGTGTTCAATACATTGCATCAAGGATAACAGGTGATTGTCATAATGTTAACACTTTCAGATTAAACCAGGAGATTCAAACCAGATGTTCCAGCTTGAATAAAGTGCACAAGGACTCTATTGAACTCCAAAAACTAGTATGTTTCCGTGAACCTACAGCGGAGACCTCCATAATTTCAGTTGCAAGACGACAGTTTAGCTGGGTGAAGACGGTATGAGCAGTAGTGTGTGAATGGGTCTTTAACCAGAACCGTAGCCTTAGGCTTCAGATGTTATCACTGTCAGAAAGACTATCAGCCAACTTATGCCAACCCCATCATTGGTGTATTGTAGTGCAAGAGCCTGTCACGTGACCTGCCTGGCATATATCTGGTGGGGGATCTCAGGTGTGACCTCGTAGGATGTGGGGGTCGGGTCGTCTCGTCAAGGATGAACGGCAGTTCCCGATTGATATGTCAGTTGTTTCATCTTATGACTGAGGAGAAAAAACAACGTAGATGTATTACTTGATAAAACAGTTAGTTTACCTGTCTCATTCTGCATTGTCATTGTGGTGTCAGCCTTTTTATTTCGGAAATTCAATCAGCAGTTGTGTCATTGTGTCAGTGGTCTCCTTTGCTGGGCTGGAATAGGCCTTCTTCTGATTATAGGGACAGGAAGCAGGGCTTTATTTTATTAGGACAATAGAGTCATTTACTGGAGTGAAGTTCCATTACATGGCGATGTGTTGTATGGCTTTCAAGGGCTTGTCTTAATGGGAGAGGGCTTTGTTCAGTGTTGTGAACACGCTTTGTGGCTTTTATTTCTCAAGTAGATAATGCATGGATAATGATAGACAGTGATGTTGAAACCACAGAAGCTGAGTCGTCGTTGGAAGGGAGGAAGGGAAGGTCATAAAACCTACTACACTGATGATGGCAGGGTGATTACTGCTGTCCATGTAGGCTTTGTGCTGTCAGGATATGTCGTGATTATTTACAAAATACAATTTAACAAAAAAGAAAAGATATGTTTATACAGTACTCCAGCTTGAGGTGTAAAATTATCAAGTTACCATTGAAATAAACTGCTCGAGAGAAGTGAAGAAAATCATGATTTTATTTTTTCAAATCAGTGCCATTAATCCGTCGTGCCATAGCAGAGTATCTGTAGCAGGTTAAAGATCTGGGTGCACTTTGACTTCTGTTAAGCAGTATGTGACGTCCTTCTCACCTTTTGTTTATGGGGAGACCTATTCCTTGCCAAAAAACATAGACATGTGTCTTTGGTTGATAACTGACAGGGTGTTACAAGATATGCTTCAGGACACACTATAGGGATCTTTTCTAATGCAGTACATGTAACAGCCATTAAGATGGTCTTGTGAAGGTATTCACAATGACACAGGCTATGGAGTGAGAACTGTTTATTGGTTGACTAAACTAATACGGATGACAAATTGATGACAAACTGACACCCTGCAACAATGAACCGAATAATAAGAGAACAATTCTCACAAGCTGACATATAAAAGCAACACCTTCCTCAGTCATAAACAATACAAATATAAACTTAGCATAACATAATCATTGCACTTTCAGTTACACATGCAATATGAATATGGCATTATCACGTGTATGATATTGTACTCAAGTAATTGGAATGCCTTTAAGAATGTATATATAGTGTGTGTATATATATATATATATATATATATATACATACTAGATACTCTACAAATAGATATAAATATATATACCCTTTGATTCCCACGGGGGTTTTGTCCTGACTCGTGACCAACAAGATCATGATTACACGATGCCATTTAGAAAGTGGTCAAATGCAACATATGTCATATTTAGGATTTCACTTTCTTAGTAAAGTACAAATTCTAGTACTTTTTTCGGTTGAGTCCCATCCGGGATTCGAACCCGCACCCTCAGAGTCAGGCACCTAATCGCCAGCACACAAAGTCAGCCGCCTAGCCCGCTCAGCCGTAGAACCGTGCCAATTTACACTCATCAGAGGGGTACACAAAGTACGCAGTCTAGACTACCAGTTGTCCGACTTTCATTTTTGTGGAAGTCGCGGTGGCTGAGCGGGCTAGGCGGCTGACTTTGTGTGCTGGCGATTAGGTACCTGACTCTGAGGGTGCGGGTTTGAATCCCGGATGGGACTCAACCGAAAAAAGTACTAGAATTTGTACCTTACTAAGAAAGTGAAATCCCAAATATGACATATGTTGCATTTGACCACTTTCTAAATGGCATCGTGTAATCATAGCTTTTGGCCGTGGGAGCCGTGCCAATTTACACTCATCAGAGGGGTACACAAAGTACGCAGTCTAGACTACCAGTTGTCCGACTTTCATTTTTGTGGAAGTCGCAGTGGCTGAGCGGGCTAGGCGGCTGACTTTGTGTGCTGGCGATTAGGTACCTGACTCTGAGGGTGCAGGTTCGAATCCCGGATGGGACTCAACCGAAAAAAGTACTAGAATTTGTACTTTACTAAGAAAGTGAAATCCCAAATATGACATATGTTGAACAAGATCATGTATCAACTTGTTCATGATATAAAACATACCATGAATACTATTTA
The DNA here is from genome assembly GCF_037392515.1 of Haliotis asinina. Classification (NCBI taxonomy): domain Eukaryota; kingdom Metazoa; phylum Mollusca; class Gastropoda; order Lepetellida; family Haliotidae; genus Haliotis; species Haliotis asinina. The sequence continues at coordinate 98,345,210 of NC_090281.1, read as the reverse complement.
CATATCTAAATATTTCATCTAACTATTACCAATTCAGTGATAAACAATACCATTTACTACCAAATCAACAAAACCACACATATGGTCAATTCTAAGATGCTTCGGTGAAAGATTAAAGGCACCAACAATACTTTAACAGACGATAATGTGCACTTTTTTCATTACGTCACAATGTGTTGACATCGCTGCACCATTCCAGTCTGCCCTCTCGTAATCGAACTTTTTTGCATTACGTCACAATGTAAGTGACGTCACGATGGATGTCAGTTGCCATCGCCTCGTACAGCCTTCCACAGTAAACTGCTTCGTTGCATCCCGTTTCTTGGTTTGCAGTTGCATCAAACAGCTAACATCACCGGTGGAAACATTATGTTTATGTTTTCCGAAGGATAAAATGCCTCATAGTTCGACTCAAAACTTTACAGAGACACGGTAATGTTTGCAATGTTTACATTCCCACAATGCAATCGTGGAATGTCGCATGACTAGTCAGCTTCAGCTGAATGTACTGATCTAAACTTCCGTTGGTAGTAGAAATGGTGATTATGACGTCACAGAAGAGCGGTGTTGGCAGTGTTTAGGTGATGTGTGGTGACGTCACAATGTAGATACCTGATTGGTAGTAGACCTTACATTACCGTGAATGAGTTTTGACAGTCAACCCAGATTTATCCACTAAATTGTGGTTGAAGATTATCAGAAAGAGACAAAATTGGTATAAAAAACGGGATGAATTTCAACCAACAATTTTATCGTTGAGACCTTGCGGGCTTTATTGGTTGTCTCCCGCTCAGGATCTGCTTTGAACTGAGTGATGATGGTGTATCGTAGATCACTCTTATGGTTATTTGCCCCAATGTAGTGTATCTACTCACTTGCAACGCCTGCAACAAACGATATGTAGGTGAAACCAAAAGGGCGTTCAGAACCAGGTGGTCTGAACAGTTTGCAGATATTACACATAAGAGAAACAAACCCGTCGGTCATCACTTCAATCTCCCAAATCACCAGAAGAGTGATCAAGCTGTACTACAGGACACTGAAGTGGACTTACCCAATGAAATAACTTAACAAAAGAAATGAGCTTAAATGATGTTAATTTACTTACAACTGCTTAAATATCTTACGCAGCCAGAAATGAGATTTGATTACAGTAAAATACTTTTATAACGAACTACAAGGGACCACTGAAATTAGTTTGTTATATCCATAGTTCGCTATTAATGAAAATCCATTGAAAGAACATTAAAACACACTATACAGTACAACACATTCCTGCTCAATTTATTCGTACATTCGTTAATTTATATTACATTTTTTTTACTACAAAGTCAGTAATCTTACACAGGTAACTCGTCACTACGCACTCGTCATTGAATATGTCGTATTTTAAAAGTCTCATGAGTATCAAAAGCTTCAGTCCACATTTCTGATGTGTGTGGGAGGCATATACACAGGCCTTTTAAGGGGATGTCTTGTCGTTTTCTATTAAATCGCCAAAGACCGAGCTGCTGTGCCGGATGTATACAAACTAGGTCGTCAGAGACAGACTTTATGGCCTCTGGCAATCTGATTGGTTAATAATGCAAACTACAACTTCACATGGATGTAAAAACTGGAGTGTGTTTTGTACACAAAAGTGTTACCCATTGACGTCTAACTTATTGGTCAGATTTCAAAGTGAGCGCCTCTAATTGACTATTCACACTATTAATTAGTGTTAACTGGAACTGTCGAGGATTTCAAAGTGAGCATTGCTAACTGGCAATGACACTGATTGAGCTCGCTCAGTTCGTTATTCACACCGTTAATTAGTGTTACCTGGGACGCACGGGGATTGCAAATCACTTCGCTATAGCCGGTAAGTTCGTTATGGCGAATTCGTTATTCACAATTTTTTTATATGATAACATATAGTGGTTTATTCGGGACTTTCAAAACAGTTCGCTATAGCTGTCAATTTGTTATATCCGTGTTCGTTATAGAAGTATTCTACTGTATTATAAATCAGTAATGATGGCTGTTTCATATATCTGAAATTGATACAACAGATGGTTATTAATTACTGTATTGCCTGAAATATACAAATGACATTACTTTGAACATGCTGAAGTACGACAGGTAAATGATCAAACGTAATCACTATATACACAACTCTGCCACATATATATGACAAATTCTTTAATGTTTTTTTATTTTATTTAAATACAATACTCAACAAAAACAAGTTATTTTTGGTATTACAATGTATATGGATCATTCTAAGAACTCTGAAGTACTTAATATTGAAAATGGCATGGTCATTCAATTTTGTTAATGGTACATCCCTGCTTACACCTGCAAGTTTTGATCTAGATAAAGGACCAAGGACATAATAATTGCTTCAAGGATTGGAAGCACTGACTTATTTTCTAATGGATGTTTCTAACAGTGGAGTTCAAATGAATAATTCAACATCCATTTGTCACAGATGTAATGCTACTTATGGCATATTTTATTTGTTAATAGAGACCCCTTGCATGTTTATCTTTAACAAATCTGGTGTGGGACCCAGATCCTTTGACTTTGATGTTGTACTTGAAACACAGAGTTGTCAGTTGTTACTTTATGTATGTATTGTTTGCCAAAAAGGATCCCTTCATAGCGTCTACCTTTGAACTAGAAAAATAATGATTAGTTAGTCATTTTCAAAGGCTGGTATTTGTCACTTATGTTCAATTTATGTTTAAAGTCTGACTGATTCTGTGTAAAATATGATCCTACAAAGAGATCAAATGGATGGTGATACAAATGATCAAAACTTTGGTCCACTTCAGACGTGAAAAGATGAAAGACATGTTGCCAAAATGATCATTGCTTTATCCTAATGTGCACCATTGTTAAAGTTTAACTGTTTCTGCACCTGCTTGGGATCTACCCTGAGACAGGCAGAATGGGGTGGGCAGGGATCTACCCTGAGACAGGCAGAATGGGGTGGGCAGGGATCTACCCTGAGACACAGGCAGAATGGGGTGGGCAGGGAGCTACCCTGAGACACAGCTATCTGTTCAGCGAAGATCTGTCTATCGTTCTGGTTGATCCAGCTGTTCTTCATGAGACAAATCTCGTTATGGCTTAACCTTACCCTCAAATGTTGCCCAGTGCTTTTCTTCTTTGAGGTTTTATTTGAGAATGATGATAGGAGGCAGAGTGCAACATGAGGCATTGTATGCATTTCATTATAGGTCCAACTTTCTGCTTCACTGAACCAGTTTGTGTAGGACGCATATCATCTGAAGCTTTTTAGATGCACTTCAGTTGGTATCTGAAGAATAAATTAATTTTGAAGCCGGCACTACACTTTGCTCATTTCATCTGATGACAGGTGAAAATCAAACAGGAACTCACACGACATCCTGTTAACCATATTACAAAATATGGTTTAAGTGAAAGTACGCATTGGTATGATGGTATGTTTGACAGGATGTAAATATATGATCGTATATTAGGTTGCAGTGATTAGGAAAGTAGGGATTAAGTGGTATGATATAGGTAGAAATGACTTGAGCAAAAATCAGTGATAAAAAACATCTGGTAGCCTTCTAATGGATGTATGGATGAACATGAGCGGAACATTGTCTTGTACTCCATAGCTGTTGCTTGTGTTCACAAGGATATCATTCCAAGACAGAAAGAAGAAGCCTAGTGCATAATGAGTCTGCTGGTCACACAAGACCTGGGTTTCATTCCCCACAGCCACAGCCCATTTCATTTGTGCCCAGCCATGATCCTAGAAACATGTGATCATGCGTTCAAATCCCAGATTCCCCTTGCTCATGGTCATGGTTTGTATGCTTGTACCTGTGCATGTGGGTTTCAGCAGTATCTGAAACCTGCATCACTTCAGGTTTTCCTTCCAGATCAAGCTTACAACCTCTGATACACTGGAATACAGTTCCTACACCAGTAGGTCCATCTCACTCACTACTCAGTGAGCAGTAAAAAACCCATTGCAACAAAACCAAACGTTAATGCTTGATGGCTTTAAAGTTCATTAGAATCATGATTGCAGTTATAAGTGAAAAAAAAAGACACTTTTGACACATCAGTGTCTAGTTTTCTGCATTATTGAAGTTATTGTTTGTGTTGTCAACTACTGGGGCCCATTTCACAAACTCCTTCGCACTACGATTGTTGTAAGTCAATGTTAAAGTATGGGAGTTACATTCTAATCACTTTGTGAAATGGGGCCTTTTCTGTGTGAACCAGAGTTGATTACAAATCAAGTGGAGTGAAGCGGACTCAGCAACATTCAGTCTGTGTGGTCTGTGTAACGTTGGGCTAAGTGGTCTCCCTTCCTTTTGTTTGATCATGAAATATTCAAACTTGACTGATGCATTGAGTGGGATCTGGAAAGAACGTTTTGAATATGTACTCTGCTCTTGAGTTCATGGGTTGGTTATGCTGATGGCAGTCTGTCTTATTTCAGTTCGTGGACCTGGGCCGCATTACGTCAATAGAGAACAATCACAAGGCAGTGGACATCGCACGGCAGGGACAGGAAGTGTGCATCAAGATAGAGTCCCTCCCAGGGGACACACCTAAGATGTATGGCCGACACTTCGACCACACAGACATCCTGGTCAGCAAGGTGAGTTCACCTGGGGTAACCTGGTAGGTTATAGATTCAGGATGTCAAGTCTATTGTGACATGTTAGTGGAAAGAGAGAAAGGAGCAGTTGAGCAAAATGTTTGAGGAGAGTTGTTTTACATATTCCACAAAATGAAAATTTTTAACTTGGGTCGAAAGAAAGTGTCATGAATGGAAAAGGGAACCTAGGCAGAAAAGGCATTGGTGAACAAAGTGGGATGAACGCAACTAAAGGTACCATGGTGAACACATTGGTGTAAATGATGGGACGAACCTAACTAAAGGTACCAGTCTCTTCACCAAAACAACCATATTTCACTTCATTCATCTCACTTGGTGCTCCTGCTGGTTGTTTTGATCGCATGGTGATTGGGACCATGGATGTTTGCTGTGTAGAGTTGTGTCCATTGGGTTTCTCAAGAAATCTGTGTTGTGAATTTCAATCATGTTTCTTCTAATTATAAGTCTAGGTTGTAGCACCATACCTGTGCCTGCAAGTCTTGTCATGATCATGTCTGAATAATGGTTCCCTCCCAAGTGAGTGATGTGGCTGGAATTCTGCTGAATGTGGCTTTAAACAAAACCCATACTCAATCACTCACATGTAGAAAGATCTTCTTGACCAGCGTTTTGAAATGTGTTGTGCTGTTTGAAGAGTTTATGTATCCCAATGTTTGGAAATATTTACAACTGATAACGTGTATGAGTGGTTCTTGGCAGGACAGCTCAGGGCCAGTGTGGATGAAACATTGATACTGTTCAGGCTCAAGGTTGTTTTTTATCCTATTTGTAAGATTCTTAGAATTTTGTAACTGTTTATTATAAACATCTTGTTTATGATCTGCAGAATACATGACCACTGCCAAATTTCTCAGATACTGGAATTCTTCCTCAGTTTTTCATTTTAGCAAAATGCTTGAAGTCTCAAGAAGCCTGTCTATTTCATGATGCTATTGGAGTGAGGTGGTGTAACAATGATGGAGCAGGTGGTGTATCAAGGATGGGAGCGAGGTGGTATAACAAGGATGGGACCGAGGTGGTGTAACAAGGATGGGAGGGAGGTGTAACAAGGATGGGATTGAGGTTTTGTAACAGGGATGGGAGCAAGGTACTACAACAAGGATGGAGCGAGGTGGTATAACAAGGATGGGACCGAGGTGGTGTAACAAGGATAGGAGGGAGGTGTAACAAGAATGGGATCCAGGTTTTGTGACAGGGATGGGAGCAAGTTAGTATAACAAGGATGGGACCGAGCTGGTGTAACAGGGATGGGAGCGAGGTGGTGTAACAAGGATGGGAATGAGGTGTAACAGGGATGGAAGTGAGGTGGTGTAACAAGGATGGGATCGAGGTGGTGTAACAGGGATGGGAGGGAGGTGGTGTACAAGGATGGGAATGAGGTGGTGTAACAAGGATGAGATCGAGATAGTGTAACAGGGATGGGAGGGAGGTGGTGTAACAGGGATGGGAGGGAGGTGGTGTAACAAGGATGGGAGGGAGGTGGTGTAACAGGGATGGGAGGGAGGTGGTGTAACAAGGATGGGAATGAGGTGTAACAAGGATGGGAATGAGGTGTAACAAGGATGGGAATGAGGTGTAACAGGGATGGGAGTGAGGTGGTGTAACAAGGATGGGATCGAGGTGGTGTAACAGGGATGGGAGTGAGGTGGTGTAACAAGGATGGGATCGAGGTGGTGTAACAGGGATGGGAGGGATGTGGTGTAACAAGGATGGGAATGAGGTGTAACAGGGATGGGAGTGAGGTGGTGTAACAAGGATGGGATCGAGGTGGTGTAACAGGGATGGGAGGGAGGTGGTGTAACAAGGATGGGAATGAGGTGTAACAAGGATGGGAATGAGGTGTAACAAGGATGGGAATGAGGTGTAACAGGGATGGGAGTGAGGTGGTGTAACAGGGATGGGAGGGATGTGGTGTAACAAGGATGGGAATGAGGTGTAACAGGGATGGGAGTGAGGTGGTGTAACAAGGATGGGATCGAGCTGGTGTAACAGGGATGGGAGCGAGGTGGTGTAACAAGGATGGGAATGAGGTGTAACAGGGATGGGAGTGAGGTGGTGTAACAAGGATGGGATCAAGGTGGTGTAACAGGGATGGGAGTGAGGTGTAACGGGGATGGGCGTGAGGTGGTGTAACAGGGATGGGAGGGATGTGGTGTAACAGGAATGGGAGTGAGTTAGGTGTAACAGGGATGGGAGTGAGGTGTATCTGGGGTGGGAGTGAGGTGGTGTAATAGGGGTGGGAGAGAGGTAGTGTAACAAGGGTGGGTGTAAGGTGTAAGTGGGGTGGTAGTGAGGTGGTGTTACAGGGATGGCATCCAGGTGGAGTAGCAGGGATGGGAATGAAGATGTGTAACAAGCAGGCTAATGAAAAGAAATCCTCTGAAGATTTGAAATAGGTTTCATCATCAACAAACCAAGAGGCATCTTGATGCCAAAAGTTATGTCAAAGTTATGCAGATTGGTGTATATGATGTCAGTCACCAGATTGTCTGGTCTAGTAATTAGAGCCTGCTGCATGTGGCTGAAACAGTGCTGAATGTGGTTTTGAACAAACCTTGTAAAACCTTTTCATCACAAGGATTGCTTGCAACACCAAGTTTTCATATGTCAGGAATGTGCTGGCGTGTCGTCAATGAAAGTGCATATGGCTAGATATGTGGGAACCCAACAAGACACACCGATTACCAAGTGCCTAAGTAGAAGGAAGGAATATGTCAGTGAGGCAGCCCTTTGACATTCTAATCAGTTTATATTACCAGGCTATCCTCCCTTAATGTGGAAGAGGTCATGTTGAGAACATTCATTTCTAGATGTGTGTAGAATGCACCCAGTGACCTTCTAGTGCGGGTGGGGCGTTTAACCTTGCTGTTACACAGGTCAGGGAGTACGGAGAAACATAGTGGGGAAACTTCCAGGGGCACCTTATCCAATCGTGGATTTTTTTGTCTCTTCTGTAATTGAGATAAATGTTGACAGTCAAGGACTTGTATGCACGGATTTATCTAAAACTGGTCATAGGCTGATACTCAGCCCAAAGTCATGAAATTTGAAACAAAATATTTCCCTGGCCATGTTCAAACAATGAATATTTGAGGGAATAATTTTCAGAATTGAAGGAGCACTCTTTCTTCCGTAAAATATCCCCCCAAAATATCTTCTCACCTTTCTGTTCAGTTACCTTGGTACAGTAGTGCCAAACTACTGAAATGTTTTGATGAAATAAGAATGCATTTGCTATCAGGTGATAAATATTATTTGCAAAAGAAACCAAATTGTTGATTGTGGTCAAGTGAAATTAATGTTTTCTTGACAAATTATGTTATTTTATATAATGTCTCATTACATTGAACCTATAGTTGAATTAGACAGGACAGCAGATGCCAGTTGTGTGAGTGCATGCTGAAGGTCAGTGTATGTGCATGCTGAGGCTTGCTTTGTGTTTACTGTAACTGTTGTAGGTGTAAATAGATCAATATGTTCGTCCAGCTCTCAGTACATTGCACCTAATAACCTTTACTGACCTAATTGACAGTGTGTGAATGTTCTCAATTAAGTTGGGACAGTGTAGTTAAAGCATTTGCTCCTTATGCCGAGGACCCAGGTTTGATTCCTTACGTGGGTACAAAGTGTAAAGCCCATTTCTGGTGTCTCCAGCTGTGATGTTGCTGGATTATTACCAAAAACACTGTACATGCATGCCCATTCACTCCCTCAATAGTATAAGTAAATCTTGACTCAGTAAGTGTGAAAAGGCTCCTTTCCAAATCTGAGTTGTGCTGTTTCCAACTCTGGATAGTGGTGTCTGAGGTTGTTGATATAATTGAATTCTTGTCCAGATAAAGCACTGCCAGTGTTGAAATGATTATAATTCTCCATTGCTACTGAAGGAGGAAGTTGCCTATTGAATTAGCAGAAACTGGCCATGGATTAAACTGGTACAACCATTCGGTAACAACACTCACCCACTAACTCACTCCGACAACTGCTGGGTGGATTTACCTGAATTTAGAATAACAGGCAGGTTGGGAATTATCATGAAATCATACATTCAAGACAGGTATTTCACGTTGCATTTAGAATAACAGGCAGGTTGGGAATTATCATGAAATCATACATTCAAGACAGGTATTTCACGTTGCATTTAGAATAACAGGCAGGTTGGGAATTATCATGAAATCATACATTCAAGACAGGTATTTCACGTTGCATTTAGAATAACAAGGATATCACACATAATGTTACAGTCAAACAGGGATGTTTGACCTTAGGTTTGAGAACCAAACCAGACAATTGGGAGCAGAAACTGGATGTTTGACGTGAGAATTGGGCACTGTATATGTTCAACTGAGCTCAACTTAGACCTGGAGGTGTTCCAGCCATAGGCTAGATACGAACTTTGAGGATCAACAGAAGTGACACCAGGTGTTTGTGTACACACACACTGCCACCCACTCTCTCACAGCCTCACTATGCAGGTATACAATAAGGAAAGTCATGATTGGAATGTGGTCTGTAGTTGAACACCGTGTATTGAGGTGGTTCACATTGATAACTAAGTATTTACCTGTGGAGAAGACTGATGGTGTTACTGCAATATCCATTCAGTCTGAACTGTTATTGTAAACATTTATCTTGCTAAATGTTGCTGAAGCCAAAGATCTACTGCATATCTTTCACACTGTATTAGCAGGAAGTAGTCAGAAGTTGCTGTTCGAAATTCATGTCTGATTGGTAATATATTGGAGGAATGTCCTGTCAAAACTTATTAAAGTCATGCAGATGATCAAGAATATCATACGCCTGAAGCAAGATGATGGCTCTCTGTTACCAATTCCCGCCATGTGTTGATACCGGCATCTGTTTATGACATTTTCCCTATGAAATCAATTTCTACCAAGGTTCCTCAATGCCTGACCACATGCTAAGCCAATGTGTATGTACATATTTATTTCATATTAATCCTGCAGCATGCTTCAAGTACTTGCAACATGTACACTGATAAGTCCCCATATCAACAGGAAGTCACATGACCTGGTATAGTCATGGGATACCACTGCACTAGAGCATGATGGGAGATATGATAGTCTGATCTGCCTGCTAGTAATCACATCCTAGCAGCCAGAAATAGATGCTTGCCAGTTTTTTCCTGATTTGAACTTAGGTAATAGTTTAGAGTTGATAAGCTTGTCAGCTTCGTTCCTGTGGAACTATCATTGAAAGAAGAACTGACTGTCGTGTTCCAACAGGCAAGCAGCCAGGAAATAGGAGAAATGTTATTTTTTACAAGGATAGTTTTTTATGCATTTGAGTGGGGTTTTTTTCAGTTGTTTATAAAACTGTTTTGCCAAGTTTTGTGTGGATTAATTTATATAATCAATATACCATGTTGTAATGCATGTAGACAAACTGAATATAGTGAATACTGTTGTGAAGTAGGAAACCAGTTGTAGGATGACAATGTCTCTTGTTGTATCACAGGGTAGGTTTATGATCGTTCAGGCTGCTTGAAGAACTTGCAAACCATAAACTTGATTCAAACTGGAAAGACATGACCTGGATGGTGTTCACACAAATCTAAATACTGTGGGTGTACATCACTTCACCTATTTGACAAGTCAATATCTCAGCACAGGCCCTCCATAGTTCTGATGTGTGTGACTAGTTGAAAACATGTAAATCAGACATCATATTCTTGTCAAGACTGATTGCCATTGTCAGGTATGACAGTTGATGTTGTGTACACCATAAAGACACTACCCAGTTCCTGCCAGCCCACAGTAGACCATCCAGCATACTATGTGTTCCTCATCCTCTGTCACAAATTAAGAGGGAAGTGCATGGTCAAAAGGGGAAAAGAAGAAAATATGTTTGTTCGGTATCACTGATACATAGTCTGTCCTTTATTCCACAAAGCGCAGAAATGGTTCACAGTGAAATCTTGACTTGAAGAGGCTAGTTATAATGTTGACATATTTCAAAGCTGCCCCCGGTATTGCAGTGCCACAGGTGCTTGATCTTGTGGGAGAGGTAGGAAGCTAGAATAAAGTAACAAGGGTTTATATGCAAAACAATGAGTCATGAAAAATCTGAAGATGGAACCAGTAAAATATTCTCATTTGAACTTGTAGCAGCAGGTTAAATAATGGTTAGAGTGTTCACTTGTCCCACAAAAGTCTTGCAATTGCTGTAGGTGTTCTTTTGTGAAGTCTCTTTACAGTGTCCCCATCATAATATTCCTGAGTAATGCTAAGAGCAGCAGCCTCAGTGGTTCAGTTTAGATCAACAGAGATATGTTTTGAGACGGTGTACACTCTTCTGTTGCAGATTTCTCGGGAATCTATAGATGCAGTGAAGGACTACTTCCGTGAAGAAATGCAAAAACAGGATTGGATGCTGATTATGGAACTCAAAAAACAGTTTGCAATTATTTGAATGAGATCAAGACTAACGAATGGTCATCTGGATTCAGTGTCTATGTTTATAATCATATCTGGAGTCACAGACATCAAATGCATTTCCTAGCTGCGAATGGCAATCAGCCATTCTACATGGTCTGTGCTTGAGATTCAGATACCGAAATTGTTCCCTGAAACCTATTACACTGAACTAAGTAACATCTTCAAGCAAGAATTTGATGATTACATGATTCATTGTACATTTTTTTTCTCATACCTGGTCAGATCTGTACATAAGTGTCAACTCTGAAAGACCAGTCATATGTATTAATGAGGAATCACCTTCGGACTGCGGGAGTTTCCACTCTCGTCCTTAAGCTGAGATTTCCTAGATAATTCAAGTACACAAATTGTGTATACATTAGTTTAAAGTGATTGTGGGGTGGTGAGAATGCCTATTGATTAAAGCACGGTTCATGCCAAAGACCCACATTTGATTCCCCATGTGGGTACAGTGTGTGAAGCCCATGACTTGCGTCCTCCGCTGTGTTATTGCTGGAATATTGCTTAAGGTGGTGTAAAACAATACTCACACTCAGACAATTATTGTAACTGCATGATTCTTATTGCAATATCATTGAAAATATGTGAAGCATATTATGTAAGAAGGTGAAAAAACTACCACTCTGGACATCGTCAACTTTATTCAATGAAAGCTGCAAGCATTATACACAAAGTAATTCATATATAATGCGTTTATGGTGAATGTTGGGACTACAGGTCAAGTATGTATTGGAAACTGAGGACATAATTGTAAGTCATTTTGGAGTGTACTTTGGTAACTGTATGTTTCCTGTGCATTGTATTTGTTAATTGCAATATGTTTTTCACTGTTTTTGTGTTTTGTGGACTTCGCTGTTTGAGGTGTTGAGGTTGGGTTCCCTTTCATTGTAATGTATCACTGTGCTGCCATCCACTTCATTTGTCTGCAAGGAATGAAAATATGACTTAACTACAATATCTGACCCAGACAGAATCTGGAAACCAATTGACTACTACCGGCTATAGTCCTTTGAACACTTAAAGAACACTTGATATTTTTTTTCATTCTGTTGTGTCATCTGTGGGAGTGAGAAAAAATTGTTTTCTTTGCACACTTTTGAGTAGTACATATTTCCATCTAAATTTCCAGTTTTAGTACTTGTATTTTATGAGGTATTTTTCTCTCAAAAGACAATAAGTCGATATTAATTATGTGAAAGTTAATCTTCTAATTGTATAGAGGGAAGACCTCTCTTCAAACCTGTGTGTGCTGGAATTAGCATTGACCAAGTTTCAAGCATGTTTGTATCAGAATGAGTGACATTTGTAGGTATTTCTTATACTGACATGTAAGTGCAGAATGTTTCAAAATGTGTTTACTTAAAACAAAGTTTAACAATGATTTGATGTGTCAGAGTTGTACAGAGTGCAGCTCTCCCAGGAAGGAATGATTATTGCTATGTCAAATTATATTATAATGTACCAAAAATGGATAGACTTGAAGGAAGTTCTGAGACAAATCGAACTGCATCATTGTTGGAAGAAACAGTGTGATAGCATTTTCTTTGATACTTTGTGAAGAATAAGAGGGCTATTTTTGTAAAAATTATTGTTGTTTTTGTGGAGAAAGTGGTGGTTATCTCTTTATGAAATGATAAAATGTCATCTGTATCATTATGCACCAATGAAAAGAATATTTAGATGTTAGTGATGTGTCATCTTGTAGCATACTTTGAACAAGAACAATCTTACCTGTGGTCTTGCCCATACTTCTACCATTTGATCTGCAGAGTTGTGTCCCTTTTGCGAGCCAGGAATTGCATGGTTCAGATTCTGGTTTCTTTCTGATGATCGACTTCGGTTTGTATGGACCAGGCCGCCTTAGTTAAACCAAAGCTGTACATTCTGACTCCTGTTTTACAAAGCAGTAGTAGCGCTACCGCTGTCATTGCAGTATGTTGTTACTGTCTCAGCCCTACGATCCCTTTGTGAAACAGGGTCCTTTGACTTTAAGTCTGGACATTCAATGATGCATGTGTAATACCGCCCAGAGAGTTGGTATCACTTAGTAAAGTATGTCTGTGCCAATGAAAGAAGCATACGTGTGAAAGTATGGAATCACTGTTCAAATGAAGGTGGACTTTGTGAGTATAGCTTGAACACTGTATTGTATTTGCACTCTGTGAACACTTCTGTTTATAACCTATTCATGTTCTGTATTTGTTATCAGTGTTCACAGTGTGTTTATCAGGTATGTATTCACAGTGTAATTGTATTGTGTCTTCACAATCTGTATTGGCTGTGTGTGGTCACAGCATGTATTCACAGTGTAATTTTGTGTTTATTCACTCTGTAATGATGGTGTGTATTCCAAATGGTAATTCGCAGATAATCCACAGATAAGAACTACCAAGGTTAGATCACATCAAGTCAGTCAACATTCTCTTGTGATATTCCAGTATGGATCAGTCCAACGAACTGTGGGCATTGATTGATTGATTGGTTGACTGACTGACTGACTGACTGACTGATTGACAGACTGATTGACAACTATTGCCTGTGTTTCAGTATGTATCTGTGCTAATGGCCATCAGCTGTTAACTCATTGTATATTTGCTTCACCTTGACCTTGCTTCATCCATGTATTTATTACATCTCGGTGTATCTTTGCAGCTTTTTTAATTGATTTGAAAATTTTAGGTTACAATTTTTATGTGATCAGGGTGGAAAGTCAAAGTTAACAATTAACAAGGCACAATGTTCAATATCTCTTTGTCTATCCCCTTCCATTCTTTTACTTCTGAAAACATCTGCATTTTTCAGATTTATTTGGACAAAAAGAAACGATAATACAAAACCTGTCAAGGAATTCTCACAAAGCTCAGCCTCAGCTGAAGATGCTTGGGCTGTAGACTACAATTAAATTGAAAATATGTCTCAGAAGTAGAAAATGTAAGTTCATTTTTTATTTAAAACTAACATGTATGTTGGCAGGCAATGCATCTGAACAGTGGCACACAGATCCTGGTATTTACGTGGAGTATCAAGTACATGTAGTTGTAAGCAACATACCTGGAACATGAAAACTTTTTATCTGGACTGGGCTTTGTTGTTACTGTAGTAACTGATTTGTCAGATTCAGTGATAGCCCATGAAGACATGACATCAGAGAAGTATTCTTAGTGTCAAGCTGTCCTCTGGAACTACCCACATCTTACAGCCACAGCTACAAACTACATGCTTACTTTTGATTTCACTACGTACTGCTTTGTTCCGGTTCAATTGTATGAATATGAGGTTGAAATTTTCTGTGAATGGTATACTTTGGTCTGATATATTAAAATTTGCAAAGTTAAGATCAAGGGATTTCTTTTTTTTTGTAAACAGACAAAAAGCAACTTTCATAGCAACTTTGAATAGATGACATAACACAAATGCTCCCAATTTCCATACCTGAATGCAGCCAGTGTTCCAGGAGAGTGTAGTTGTCTGTGACAATAGTTTCGATAGATGCATGCAAGACTTGAATGTTTTCAGTCCACTGTTATATAGCTGGGACAGTGCTGAGTGTGGTGATGGACTGTCTGCGTTGGTTCAGCAGATGGTTCAAGTCTCCATTTGTCTCTTGTGAAACTCCTTAAGACGAACCCATTATTTGAATCCTCCAGCAGGGTAGTTAGTTAGCCAATAGGTGAAGTTGTTACCTTATCACACTTAAGGCCTGGCTGTGATTCTTCACATGGGCGCAGTGTGTGAACCCCATTTCTGGTGTCCCCTGCCGTGATCATGCTGGAATGTTGTTAAAAGTGCCATAGAACATCCTCACTTGATCAACTGGATTGGGTGGTCAGGCACCCTTATTAGGCTGAGGTATGCTATATATATATTGTATCCAAACAGTGTAGAACAACACACATGATGTTGATCACAGCATTGTATGGTCTTTTTCTAGATTATTTGCAAACTACTGCCATATAGCTGGAATATTGCGGAGGGCAGCTTTAAACAACAAACCAACCCACCAACCACCACCTCTACATAGTACAGTCATACAGACCACATGCTGTGGTAGCTGTAACAGCTGTACCATGATACAATGATACATAATGGAGGTGTGGCAAAACAAGGATGGGTGTTGCACCTGTAACCTATCTACTGCTGATCCATTGACTAAACTATGGTGGAGTAGCTTGGTCGTCTGTGGAACATACAGAGTTGTGTCCTCTGTTGTTGAGAGTTTGATGCTTCACCCAGAATATAATTCTTGGTTAATGCCTTAGTGCTTGCTAACTAGCCTGTATCCGCGTACAGTGTTGGTGGCTATGAAACAGCTTCAAATCCTTCTCTAAATGTATAGTGTTCTGTATGCCTTGCATGTGTCACACTGTCAGTGTCATAATGATCCGTATGCTGTCCACGCCATCTCTGCTCTGTGACACCCCAACTATCCATAAACTTGGGGTTTTTTTAATCAAAACTGTAGATTCTGAGTGAAAATTGCAATGATAAAGCCAGTTGTTGATAGAATATATATATTTTCAAATATGACACTTGATGTAAAAAACATGTAATCATTGTGGAAGAATGTACAGACTGGAGCTAGTGTATATATGTACAACTTGTTTCCTGCACTCATAACGCCCATGTATGATTCAAATACTTTTTAATTGTGGTGTAAATTACTCCACTACTGCAGTAACTGAAATTATTCTGTGACCTCAAGGTGAAGGTCACACAATGTCAAACAGATGAAGGTGATGTTGACTAGGAAATCATACTTAAATAAGTTACTAGTTACTAGTCGTGTGCCATTTGTCAGAGGACATTCCAGTAAAGTGTTGGACAACTAGACTGGAATCCCTCATTTTATCGAAATACATTTTAAGAGCTATCAAGGAATCATCATCTGCCTTGCTTGGACAGTTTCCATGCCCCAGTCGCATATCAGAACCTGATTGGCTGAATGTTGATAGAACATCCTCCTGTTATTCATAGTGAGAATCGTTTTGTTTCAGGAAGTAGCAGCAACCATTTGATTTTTTCGGTTGTCTTCCAGTAATATAAAAAAACATGTCCCTTGAAAACTGAAGAGAAAGGGCAAATTGTCCAGTAAAACACAACAGTTTGAAGAGAACTAAATTAGGATAAGACCAAGATAACATCAAACCCTATTTTCTTTAAGAATATACTAGGTTGCATAGTGAAAGTTACCCAGTAAATGGATAATTGTTGAACTTGTCAGTGTTATGTGCAAGTAAGCACATCTGTTTCACCATGAATTGCTGTATTAACTATTTTGGCTGAGGGGATGCAATGGAAATAAATATTACATTTTGTCACTAGTGTTTGTGTTGTTTTCATAAGGAATTCGTTTTCATAAGGAATTCATCTTTTAAATTATTTGTTGTATCTCTGAAACCACTGTCATGTTGACCAGTGGTTGCTTATCACAGTCTATCCAAGGTACTGGTGTCAGCTGTGCAGTTTCGTCTCTTTTTCATGCCAGAACCACCTGACCTTGGTCTGAATCCCATTGATGATTCTGGGATTTCCCATGCTTCTGTTTCACAGGGACTTCACACCTCAGGATTTTCTCCCACATGCACCTGGCTTGCCTGATATAACTTGAGCACAGCGATGTGAACCTGCAGTTACTTCCTGTTGGACCCGTGAAGTTCCAGGGAAGAATTGATCTCCAGTGGCCCACGCTTGTCGTATGAAGGGATTACCCTGGGGTCAGGCTCAGGTCAGGATTTGGTTGACACATGTCATCATATCCCATGTGCGTAGGTAAAACAAAACTCACTAAATGCGTGCGCACGCACACACATTTGTCAGGTTATCAAATGGAAGTACTTATGCTTATTGCCCAAAAGTTCGTTAAGACACTTTTAAACAGCTCACCCAAGTGTGGTTTATGATATGAGGTTCTTCCTTTAGGCTTCTTGACAAGGTTTTGTATATGACCCAGCCGACCATTTTTACTTCATAGCTTACCAATGGGAAGTACACAAACTACGACATAGAGTAACAACTAGTCTCTGAAATGAACATATTTTACTGAAAAAATATGTTCACAATTAAAAAAATAATATAATGAAATGGAGCCCTGAGACTTTCTTCATTTTCAGAAGCTATGGAAAACCAGACTTCCGTTGTCTTTCTTGGATATATACTTGAGGGTCTGGATGACAGACTAACTACGACACTAATCCCATGGATACTGTGTCAGCATGGCAGGGTCAACACAGGCAAAATAGTACTAACACTCTGCTGTGTTCAAGGTTCTCTATTTCGGCGTGAAATAAGATTCGTAAGCGTCACCCTGTAACAATAAACACAATAGTATACTGTATATCACACAATTCATACGGGATATAGTATCCCATAGACAGGCAGTACACAGACACAATCACTAAGAATGCATCAGTAACATTACTTATTGCACATGTAGAATACTGCAAGTATATTTTACCTCATTACGCATAATGTAATGATAATGACATATACATGATTCTTCATTCATTGCATGATGATACTATATGCACTAGCGATATAAAATAAGTATATACACATACCTTATGGGTGGTACAAGGGTGTACACCAATCAGGCACAGCACCGGTATTACCGACAGCGACTTATCTGTTATACATGTTATTAAATGATAAGTAATACATGTATACATTGTAATGTGGAGTAGAGCTAGGGATACATATGGGCAAAATAAAACTACTTCCACACATGGAAAATTACTCTTATATTTATCATAGTTAAAACAACAGCTTATATTAAAACACATTCTCTCATCTCATACATAAAGTGAAAAGATAGTAAACATAAGAAGATATTAGGAATACTCATTCGTGTTTATAGCTTAGGATAGGAAAACTAACAAGATTACATATAGCGCACTTTACATGCTATACAATGTAATGCTTATTTGAATGATAGTAAATAGACGTACTTTTATTAAATACATACGGCAAGGATTAAATGCAACATTAGTTTAATTAAATGAATACTAAAAACCTTAATCTTACACCGTCTGTCTCAGCTGTCTTTAGGTGGCAAAGATTCAGTGCGGAATGAGTGCAACTCTGCAGGGAATTAGTGAGACCGATCAGCTGAGAAGCGTCATGGCTTGGGCAATTAGTCAGTGTGGCCAAGCTCTAAAGCTTAACCCTTAAAGGTCACATGCAACGTAAAACACAACTTTGCAGATTCTGGTACCTTTCGGTATGCACTTACCGAAACAAATCATAAAAAATTCCAATTCAACCTATAAAGTTGAAAAAAACGAAATGAAAAAAAAAGCCCGCGAAATCGGAGTTCAAACGTTTCACTAAATTCCCCCCAGCGCTGGGGGGAAAACTGGTTTCAACTGCTGTGCTGCGCTGCGTCCATAACGCATGCGCAGTGAATAGGTTCGCGGAGCATGAAACAGTATGCATGCTCAGCATCTGAGGTCGTGAGCAGTAGTCTAATCTTGGTTGTGTACACAAACAAGTAAATAATCTACTCGTTACGTAAAAAAACTTGTTGATTGTGGTAAGCAGTCTCTGTCACAGAGAAAGCTCAATGTCTGATTTATTCACACCTGTATGTCTGTCTGCCTGTCTGCTAAAGACAACATGCAATACACAGCTTCAATCATTGACCACGTGCAATTTAAACTTAGCACCTATCAAACTATACGACATAAAGAAAATAAGTTGATTCATGACTCGTGCACCCGTGTCCCGTGTCTGCCATATTATGTAATTAGGCACGTGTGATACACATGACATGTTTTTATGTCTGTGGGTTGCAAACAAACTACATTCATTCTTTTCGGATGACTGGATCTGACGGAAACTGGTGCAAACTCGTGTCAGTTTCAAGTCCTGCTTTGTACTTGGACGAATGACAGATTCCAGCCACGCAGTAGTTTACCATCTCTACTGACATGGTTTTTTATTGGATCGAGCGCAAATTCAGAGAACAAGTATTTTCCAAACCCAACATCTCTATATACATTCTTCGTGGATAACGACTTCTTTTCGTGTATATGATTTTGTTTGACAACAGTATATGAATCCATACTGAAACGACGCATCAAGTACACAAAAAGAAGTTGTTATCCATAAAGAATCTTACTTTCTTGTGACTGGCTATACTTCTAAAATGCCCATCAAACAGATCATCTTTCTGTAAACACAATGAACCCTCAGCATATCAGCAAATGAAACAGCCAATCGGAAGCCGTCGTTACACTTGAATGCATAGCCACCCGCTATGACTGGGTTCGGTCTCCCGAGGGCTTCGTTTCGGGGGAAGTAAGCCCAAGTACAAAATATTGCACTTTTGAACCGCGATTGTACGCTTATAATTTTGTTTATTTGTTTTTCTAAAAGCAGAAATGTATATTATATGTCATGAATAAGTGATAAATGTGCTTTAATTATGTTTGATTTTTTGGTTGCATGTGACCTTTAACCTACCTAGTAATAATACAGCCAAAAGAAGAGAAGGAGAATATTTAAGAGAATAAGATTAAAATAATATATTTACGCTAAAATAAGCCTGCCACATCAGCACCAAGCATTTAAGTTGGGTGTGTGAATCTCCCTCTGTCATAGAAAAAGAGGTCAACATATGTCGCCCTGCCTTGTGATGGGCACTGAAAGGATAAAAGAAGAATCGGTCGGATCGGCGTGCATTACTATGTACAAATTTCTATCGTGTGAACCCCCACTTCACTGCACCTCATATGGTTATATGTGTGTGGATTTGGTGGCCACCTTGTCCACCAGGACGCCATGTCATTCAGCCCAACGCGCCAGTGTAACGAAACCATCTCACCCCATCATTTATGGTTTGGTAACAGTGTGCGTTGCAGTGCTTTGAATTAATCTCTCACCTACGGTGTGTCCTGCTGTACAAAAATATATGTTTTCCCGAACACATAATGCTGTAATGGTGGTGTTAGGAGGTATTTGAACGGACATGAAATACAAGTGGCGCACCCAGTATGATGCACGCATTAGCTCATCTTCAACACGGAACAGGTGCGCGATACCAGTATATTCATAGACAAGCTTGATTGACGGGTTGAACGTGTGATGGACAGGTTGATCTCACAGTCTGGGTCGGAGATGGATATACAGATAAGTTCAGATAAATTAGTGAGTGAAAGTTTGGACTTGATTTCCCCCAGATATTGGTGGCCGTTGTCTATTTGTGTATCGGCGCAGGTACGTTCCATAACGCGGCACTCATACAGTACTGTTTGGAAATAACTTCCCCCTACGACACCAGCGAATAACTGTTCAGATACTCACGAATGTGTCAAGTTTGAAAGTTCGCATCCGCCGTAATCCAGGGTGTATTTCTTTCTTCTGTTATCATAACTTTCACTCGCCGCAAGATCCGCCCTGTGCTGTGCTGGTGGCAAGGAGAGACCACATACGTATCAGCCTTTGTTCACAAACTGGTTCTAATTATTGCAAATATAAGAACGATCTATAGTACACTGGCTAATCTTGACGTTGTAATTGTTTGGGAAACCAGGCAGTATGGGTTGAGTAGGTCAAGCATCAGTCGGGGCGAATTTTTAGATTCGAATCCATGTCAGCTCAAAGACACTGACACAAACGTGTGAAACTTCTTAGTCTTTTGGGTGATCCCAAACACCTACTTATGCATCGTCAGGATTACAATGTACTTTCTGGGCAAACTTGTGGGCGGGTGGGGCAGTTTAATGATTAAAGCGTTCGCTCTTTACGCCAAACACCTTGGTTCGATTCCCGGAATGGATACAATGTGTGAAGTCCACTTCTGGCGTCCTTCGTCCTGATATTTGCTGGAATAATGCTATGAGAGGCGTAAACCTAATGTCATTCACTCACTAGGCAGGGTTGCGCCCCTTATGCGTGCCAGGATCTGTAGATTGGCTGCGACCATGTATGTTTCCACAATAGCTTCAAGGGGATAAATCGTCACCAAAACTCATTCCTGTGTTACTCAAACATCAACAAGGTGCCTCCTGTTATTTCACCAACCTTTTGCTTGAGTGAGGTAACACAGAATCTAGGTCGTTCATTAGCGATAATCATTGGACGAGTATATAACAGGATCCCGATCCACTAAGCGCTGCTACACACGAAGCCTGTGGTATACCATACAGTTAAGATCGTAGCTCTGCTATCTCTTTGTGGACTGGTACCTTGCAGTGAAGGAGGTTAATTTTGCAAAGTACTGTAGGGTTAATTTCCCTATGACGCTGCCGTCCCTGTCGCTATTATCACCTGATCCTTGTAATCAAACATCTCTTATTACAGCGCTCTCTTACCCGTGTCTTTATCCAGTTTTCAAAGTGATGGGTAACATACTAACCCGTCATGTGTCTTCTGAATCAAGTGCACTTACAGACTTATACGGAGACCACGTGACTTTATCCATTTCTCTGCCTGTATCGAACTATGTGGACTCCTTCGCTACTACCAATGTAAAGCGCCACGACTAAGTCATAAATGTCAATACAGAGCTGCGTTTCGCCATGCAAGGATCCGCAAACCGTCATCATGGATCCGAAATTGCCCAAATGTTGGTCCTTGGTTTGTGAACACCGAACCTGTCGTTTGCTGTGGTTTGAAGGTTCACATAGTACCTGAACTGAGCAGAGGCGCAAGATGTGAATGAGAAATGCTTGCCAGTGTCAACCTCGACTCAAACCTGTCGAGTTACAGTAGCGTTTATTTCACTGCTAGGGGATTAGATGGTTCGTTATCTTCCGTTAAGGTTGATTTTATCTATAGTTGAATTAGACTTGTTTTCTCAGACGCCAGTAGGTGTACTTGTCAGACATTTTGCCCAGGGCGCATCTTGGTGGCCTGTCAAGGGGTGTAACTTCATAATGATGTCTTCCTGTTACCTTCCTGAGTATATTCATACACAGGTCACTCCCTCTGTGTCAAGTGACTTATCCCGAACAGAAGAAATTAGGGAGCATGAACATTTCAAGGATATTTTTTATGGAAATACTCTTTTTCTTACATATACATCTTTGTATGCCCTCACGTAATTTGTATCTGCCTACATTCCTTAAAGCCTCCTTAGAGTCTGCCGACAAACAGAAAAAAACGCGGTTTACCGCGAAACGAACCATCTGCCCACAGACCCAGTCACACCAGCCGATAGACCAAGCCAGACCAAACGAAAGACTTAGCCAGACCTACCGACCGAGTAAGGCAGACCTGCCGATAGACCCAGCCAAACTTGCCGATTGACCCAGCCACACTTGCCGATAGATCCAGCCTGACCTGCCGATAGAGCAAGCCAGATCTGTCGATAGACCCAGCCACGATTGCCGATAGACATAGACCCGAGAATATATGCACAGTCAGACCTGCCGATAGACCCAGCCATGCTTGCCGACAGACCCAGCCAGACCAGTCGACAGACTTAGCCAGACCTACCAACAAAACCAGCCACGCTTACCGATAGACCCAGTCAGACCTGCCAATAGACCCAGCCATACTTGCCGATAGACCCAGCCACACTTGCCGATAGATCCAGCCAGACTGACCGATAGACCCAGTCACACTTGTCAATAGATCCAGCCACAGTTGCCGATAGACCCAGCCATACTTGCCGATAGACCCAGCCATACTTGCCGAGAGACCCAGCCACACTTGCCGAAAGATTCAGCCACGCTTGCCGAGAGACCCCGCCACAGTTGCCCATAGACCCAGCCAGACCAGTCGATAGACCTAGCCAGACCTGCCAACAAGCACAGCCACGGTTGACGATAGACCCAGCCAGACCTGCCGAGAGACCCAGACACGCTTGCCGATAGATCCAGCCAGACCTGCTAATAGATCCTGTCACACATGCCGATAGACCCAGTCACATTTGCCGATAGACCCACCCAGACCAGTCGACAGACCTAGCCAGACCTGCCAATAGACCCAGCCACGCTTGCTGATAGACCCAGACCCAAGAATACATGCACAGCCAGACTCGCCAATAGACCCAGCCACACCTGAAGATAGATGCAGCCAGACCTGCCAATAGACCCAGCCACACCTGCCGATAGACCTTGCCACACCTGGGGACAGATCCGTATCACACTTGAGAATACATGCACCCTGACACAGTCAGGCCAGCAGATAGACCCAGCCACACTGGCCGATTGACCCAGCCACGCCTGCCGATAGATCCAGCCAGACCTGCCGATTGACCCAGCCACACTTGATGATAGTCCTATCCACACCTGCCGATAGACCCAGACCCGAGAATACATGCACAGCCAGACCTGCCGATGGACCCAGACAGATCAGCTGACAGACCCAACCAGACCTGCCGATAGACCCAGGCAGATTAGTCGATAGTCCCAGCCAGACCTGCCGACTGAACCAGTCATCATAGATATCAACACTGTTCTGTAAACGTGTTGTGTGAAGAATGGAATTGCTCAAGTAATATTACGGACTGTATTTCTCACAAACAGTTCCGTTGACATTCTTCTTCATTGATCTGTCCAGTAAGTAATGCCCTCGTGACAGAATCGTACCCCACCGGCGATGACAATGCTTCTAACATCAGATCCACGCTCGACATTAGACAGTACAATACTGCAGTGATACAAAGCTAGACTACTGCGCTCAACAATAGACACAACAATCCGATTACTGTCCATAGACTACAAACATTCTGCTCATCAAATTGTCCAAGTATGCTATAAGCGTGTTTCAGAACACATAAGGCGTTGAACGAAAAATCCTTGTTGAAGTTTATAGGTCGCAAATACGTGCCTTCAGGACAATATACATCACCACGAGATCAGTCGTTGGGAACGGTGGAGATCTTAACACAGGTATATATACATGGCATGGGAATATAGGGGAAAAAGCTCTATCTTATTTTGATCATGTAGACTTAAAGAAAGTATTTATCAAGTAAAATACTTTCTAATACAAATGTAGTCTCTTTTATTTTCATCTAGGCCATGAGCCAAAGTCCATATGTCAATAAGAAAAAGGAAGAACCATTGTTTTTTTAGCAACATGAAAAGTACTTTTTAAAAAAAATTGAATACTCTTATAGACTCTTGTCTATAAGGATATGTCATAAGTACTTTTGAACAAATTGAATACTCTTATAGACTCTTGTATACCAGTTTTCCCGAACATCAGATCTTCAAAGTATCGGGAGTGGGTGAAGTAGCTCAGGGCTTGCATGAAAGCGTTCGCTCCGCACGCCGAAGGATCCGATAGACATGGATACAATGTGTGATCCCATATGTTGTGTCCCTCGCCGTGATATTGTTGGAAAATTAATATAAGCGGCTAAAAACTAAACTCATTCACTACTCACTGCAAGTATTGGTGTCTGTATGTTTAGTATTCATGACAGCGTGGAAGCTTCCAAATCAACTCAAAAATGACTTTCAGCATCATCAACATAATCTATAGATAAACGTTTTCAGAGATACTGTTTCAGTATCAACATCACCCATAGATAGACGTGTTGGGTGGGGTGGGGGAGGGGGGGGGGGGAGAACTGTGGTCTGGTTCCTCATCAATATCACCTGTAGATGGACATTTTGTGAGGGTCTGTGGTCTGTGTTCTCATGAACATTACCTGTAGATAGACGTGTTGAGGGGGACTGCCATCTTTTTCCTCATCAATATGACCTGTAGATAGACGTGTTGAGTTCGGCTGTGGCTGTGTTTCCTCATCAGTGTGACCAGTAGGAAGACGTGTTGGGTTGGTCTGTGGTCTGTTTCCTCATCACTATGACCTGTAGACAGATATGTTGATGGGGACTGCTATCTGTTTCCTCATCAATGTGACATGTAGATAGACTTGTTGAGGGGGACTGCTATCTGTTTCCTCATCAATGTGACATGTAGATAGACTTGTTGAGGGGGACTGCTATCTGTTTCCTCATCAATGTGACATGTAGATAGACTTGGTGAGGGGGACTGCTATCTGTTTCCTCATCAATGTGACATGTAGATAGACTTGTTGAGAGGACTGCAGTCTGTATCCTCATCAATGTGACCTGCAGATAGACGCGATGAGGGGGATTCTGATCTGTTTCCTCATTAATGTGACCTGTAGATAAATGTGTTGAGGGGGACTGCGATCTGTTTCCTCATCAATGTGACATGTAGATAGACGTGTTGAGAGGACTGTGGTCTGTATCCTCATCAATGTGACCTGCAGATAGACGCGATGAGGGGGATTCTGATCTGTTTCCTCATTAATGTGACCTGTAGATAAATGTGTTGAGGGGGACTGCGATCTGTTTCTTCATCAATGTGTAGATAGACGCTGTGCGTGCGTGCGTGCGTGCGTGCGTGTGTGGACGATTTAATAATGATGAGTGATCCGGGAGTCGACAACGGGGAGTCGAAAACTGTGTGTGTGTGTGTGCGTGCGTGCGCACGTATGTTTTATCGCTGGTCAGCCGTAAAGATAGTATTGTCATCAGGGTCCATATGGGTAAATAGCCAAATTCTACAAATTCTACAAATTCTGGCGATATAATGGCTCCCGAATGGAAGTTCAGGAATAAATGTGTAAGCCCAAACATGACAAATGTTACATCTGACCAGACCAAAAGCTAATGTGAATTCAAAGAGATTTTGAAAAGCGGACAGACCTGGAACAACGCTCAGCGTGGTATACTTTGCATGGTTGTCCACATTCCACATTGTTTGTAGACTGTCATGGCGTTTTTAGTCATTGTCTGCCTTGTCAAAGGGATTCAAGGTGGGGATTCACTGGGATCTGAACCTGGACACATTGGGGTCCACACAAACTACACATTCGGCGGGCCTCTCTCCATTCACCCTTAACCAATATGGTATTTAGATATCATGATGCAATGATACATGAACGTTCCTAAATCGCGATAGTGTTTCAAACTGTCTTTTAGTGGGACTGTTGTCATCACGCGTCCGGAGCCGGTTTACTTTTTGTTTTTAATCATATACTGTACGATTGGAAGACCGAGGAATGACACTGACACACAAAATATCTATACTCAAAATTTACAGAAGTATTTAAATATATACAATCCCGAAAACGTGAAAATGACATAGTGTTGAACGAAAACGGGTTAAATATGCTTGCAAGCCATGGTATCATTAATAAATTAGAATAATATAGACCGTGGATGAATACACACTGCCATTATGTACATACAATGCTGTCTCGATGAACTAGAAAAACAGCTTTAATCTGACCATCGTATCACGCCAGTAGAAGTGTTTAAACGATTGAATGAACATAGGAACAACGCCACTATTCAGATATGGGGCAAAACAATGAGACAATTTCACAGTGGGTGTCGAGAACGAAAATAGGACAATGTCTGGCGGTGACGTCTTTATCTCGAAGTAATCGGTTTCATCGCAGATCCCTTTGTAAACTCTGATGCTGTTTGTCCGTAATCTCTTCCTTTATTGCACAGAAGATTGTTTTATGGATCGACTTCCGTTTGGCGTCCTTTCAACGTTCCTCTGTAATCGTCTACTGGCGGCTGGGTACAGGGGAGTTTTGGAATAGTTGCTCGTCCAACGTCGCCTGTTACATTTATCGTTTTATTACCTGAGGCTTTATTTATTGCGACTTTAAGAAAAACGCCGACAAGAATCAAAACGATCGTTGTTTATAGCAGAAGCGTCCCAACGTCGAATTCTTAAACTTAGATTTGGCTTTTTCAATAATCATTATTAATTAAATGTGTTTCTGTTACAATTTCCAAAACACAATATGGACAATATTAACACAAAACAAATAGGCTCAACTAGTGTTTATCCTGTAATATCAGAATGGGTATTTTACACATGTTGTCTGTAATAAGTGGGACATAATTATGTTCAGCGGGTACTCAAATTTTTCGATACCCATCCTTTTTTAAGAACGTGGGTATTTTCTGTGACAAAATGTTTAAAAAGATACTCGTGACCAGTTGTAAGACGAGAGATGTCATCGGATGATATGTTCAAAAGAAAAGAATCAAAATGAGTGTTAGAAACACAACTAGATGTTTTTGCGATTGTTTCTTTCTGTAGTTCATAAAGTGTAGAGCTACTCACTGAAACTCGTTCCATACTTAACCTATCCACATTTAGCTACTTTCTTTTATACATTTGTTAAAACAGATACGTCAGGGTACGCAAATCAACAACTAACCAAAGTATTTCTGTATTTGTTTTTCGTACTTGGGACGTGCGTATTTTGGAAATATCAAAGCGTATTTTATGCAGATAAGCAGCTCATCTATACTTCTGCTGTACTAATGATTATGATCAGTATTTAGCTGTATTCGAAGCCTAATATTTAACGCAAAATAATCTAGAAACCCGTCCAGGGCGCTACAGGTTTTATGTAAAGACGGACGGTAAGGATCCCTTTAAAAAACCCGGAATAACATGAACTTTCCAGACTGACTTATGAACGAACGTTACACCACCGTCAAAAGTAGGTTTTATTGAAAACCAAAATCCTCCCATCACGATTAGGCTAGAATCTTGTTACACGCGTCTGACATCGTATTTCGGTGTTCCTGGAAACATAAAAAGGAATAATTTCGTTTAAAGCAGGCAAACCAGTGGTTGATAGCAGGACAGCCAAAGCGCCGGGTGTAACGATATTCAAACGTCCAGCTCACAAACAAGATAACATTGACCCCATATTCTAATCCAAACATCTCCCCATTGAGTGAGTTTAATATAACGCTTCTTCCAGCAGTATAACAGTTCATCACTGTCTACCATCTTGACATACCGACCATCATGGCCTTAGGGAGGCAGCCATACGAAGACCACAGCTATAACTACCCCGGTAGACTTGCACAAGTCTCTAGGGTAATAATTCATAGTTCAAATGATAATTTCTGTAAAACTTGAATAACAGAGTGGCGTCCTTGTACTGTCTACTAATCTAGACTTACTTCTTTATGGACAGATGTACAATCCACCCACTGACCAAGACTACTACCCGTATATATGTATCTGATAGTATTGTCTTATAGCTTGTGTTACACCGTCAGATTCAATAGTTATTATGTTCAGGTAGCCTTTGAAATTAATTGTTTGTTTCTCATGACTCACACTCAACAGAACAGCCCGATATGGTAGACTATTCGATGTATCCGAACTTAATAATAATGATAATAAGTACATTTATCATGCGCCAAATCCAGACACAAAAAGTGTATGTTCGTAGCGCTACATGAGAGATACAGACATCACCAGGTTAAAAGATTGCAACCAGAAAGATTAAAGTCTGTAGAACTGCGTGAAGAGAAATGTCTTGAGACTTTAAACATTTGGAGAATTTGGATTCCTTTAAGATGATCTGGGAGTTTGTTCCATAGGGTGGTGGCATTGTATGTAAAATTTCTCTGACCAAATCGTTTTAGACGTGGTGTTGGAACAGAGAATAAATGTTGTTGGGCAGATCGGGTGACTCTAGATGGGTGGAAGACTGGTGTGAATTCTGACAGGTAGGAAGGTGCTGACTGGTAATAACACTGATAGGCCAATGAAAGCACTTTATACTGAACGCGTGCTTCAACAGGTAACCAGTGCAGTTTCATTAGTATGGGTGTGATGTGCACGGATTTCTTTGATCGTGTAACTATCCTTGCGGCAGAATTCTGAAGCCTGGACATCTGTTCTGTGGTGATGTTGCATAAAAGACTATTACAGCAGTCCAACTTGGATAGCACTAAACTCCTGACAAGTATGTAAGCGGTAGCAGTAGTCGACAACATGTGGAGAGGAGACGTTTGCCTTGTTTCGCATATCACGTGTACCGATCAATATGGCTTCTATCTTTTCTGTGTTTAGTTTCAACATATTTGTGTTCATCCAACTCTGAATGTTGCTGGTGCAGATACCCATATGAGAGACAGCAATCTGGGCATTCTGAGACAAGAAGGAATCAAGTAACTGAGTGTCACCAGCGTGACCAATGTTCATGGATGAGATAGGTTTTCCCAGATCAGAGGTGTAGATGGTAAATAAAACTGGATCTAGAACAGATCCTTTAGGACCACCATATTTCAAAGGAGTCTTGCTAGAGGAAACGTCCTGGATAACAACAGATACCCTGTCAGTGAGGTAAGATGTGAACCACTCCGTCAATGCCAGTAGAGTTCTTCAAAGTTCCAAGGAGTCGATTGTCGCCGCGCGTGCATGCGTGCGTGCGTGCGTTCGTGCGATTGCAGAGGCAGAGGACCAGTCCAACTACACCAGTAGGCCGACATTGCCACAGTCTCACGTTGTGAGTAGCTCATTGGAAACTCTCAGAAGTGCTGTTTCACTACTGTAGCCTGTTCGAGAAGCCGACTGAAACTTTTCAAGAAGGGAATATCTTGAAAGGTGTGAAGAAAGCCTCAACTTCACAGCCCTCTCAATTAATTTTGATAGAAATGTCAGGTTAGAAACGGAACGATAATTCTTAAATTCTGAGTCATCCAATTCTTGGTTTTTTTTTAATAAGCGGACATACAACTGCCTCTTTACGAACCTTGGGAACTGTTCCAACCTGGAGACTCTGTAAACAATCCTGGTGATGACTGGAAGTAGTAAGTCCATGTAGGTCAACAGGATCTTTGTTGGAATAGGATCAAGGCTGCACGTGGTTGGCTTGCTGGACTTGATAAGAGAGAGGACATCTTGTTCACAGAACGCCTCACGTAAGTCCAGTTTGTCTCCCACAAACTGAGCAGGTACATGATCAGTGTCGGAGTTATTCACTGAAAACGGTTTCTGGAAAATGTTGCCGTATTTTTTCAACCTTATCCGTGGAAAAAGTATTGAACTTTTCAACTAGTACATCATTAGTGTTTGCTGGTGATGAGAGGTGTCCGGCAGCTGGACAAGCCTACAAATGCCCTGTGACCGGACACGCCCTCACTACTACCACTCCAGCTGAGACAGGTGGACAGTCCCACATTGGAGGTGAAGAGCTGTAAGCATAAACCATTATCTTTTTGCTACAAAGGACGTAATAGACGTAACGCGTTTGGTGACACGATTCAGTGATCAAAAAGGGGTTTGGTAAATATTCTTCTCTTTCCTTCATGTAAAGTTTATGAAGGATGTTCCAAAATTGTAGTTCATGAGTAGTATATTGCAATGATCCTAAATATATGTAAATAGCTATGATACGGCGCTATTATGAACTGACAAATTAGTATGACCATTTAGTGGACGTTCTACACAACTCATTACATACTCTTTATTCTGGAATAACACTAAATACAAAGTACTCTTTTGTATGTCATTGGAAGTTTTAAAACAACCTGTTATGTAGAATCAAAGAGAAAGGGGACAGAATCAAGAGAAACGAATTGCGAATATTCAAAACCCGATTCATGAATTGGACGTTAACAAAAATGAAGACGACGACGATGCTGATGATAGCACTGTTACTACTAAAATGAAGTCCTACACACCCATGACCAAGTTGTACGACTCCCCGTTGTTCTTGGTGCTTCGGGTTTGATGTCTCCCAGTCTCCGACTACCACTAGGAGACTATCCGGGTTTGCTGCTCGGAGCACAGCTCCTCTGACACTCTGAGTAATGCTGGAGGCGGCAGTGTTGGGAAGTTGGCAGATTCTCCTTAAAGGTCTTGTTGGGTTCGGCCAGGCAGCGCGTCCTGGGAGAAGTCCTATCATTCGCTGTTGGGGCTGAGATTGTGATGAGTCTTACTAGCATGACATGAACCAGGATCAACAGAACAATCTTCATTCAGTTTAAATCTGTAAAGATGTTACTTGCAGCAACACTGACGACCATTCTCAGGTCGCAGCTTCTGTCTGAACCTACAGCTCATAAACATAGTCATTTATGAAAGTTTATAAAGTCATTTATAAACACACACACTAACATCTTATCCTTGAAATCCTTCTTTTGTTTTGAAATTTAAGCTATTGACGTAAATACAGCCAAATGAATGAACGTTTTCAAACCACATTTCAACTATGTACAAATTATAATAGTTAAGAAGATATACGCTCTTCATCTAATTTATAACTGGTTTCCCTTGTTCACTATAGTCATGGCACAAACGCATCGATGACCTCCTGAGCGTGCGTTCAGATGCAGCGGTGCCGAAGGGTTCCTATTTTGTGTGACCTTGCAAAACTACACATGATGAAGTTCTATTCTTTATACAATCCAATAGCACTCCTATGCAAAAAGCTACAGACTCCAACCTTAGCCCATGGGGCGAGTGAGCTGACTCGTCTGGCTAGACAACAAGTCTACACACATAGTGCTTCATAATTGCGTTAGCGAAATCGCTTCCGCCATTTGGTGACCGGGTTTGCAATCGCTTGGCCATCTAGGCCGTTTCCTATTGCTTCAAAGCCAGGCCTACAATGGTCGACACAATAGGAACACGACGCGAAAGAGAAAAGGGAAAATAGTCCATTAAAACTTGTGGAAATAGTCCTCGGAGTGTTTTACATGGCGTGTTACGAAGGATGCAGGCGCCCAAACAGACGACCTGTATGTCTCAAGCTGTCATGTTGGCGGCCAAATTGTCTAACAACCGGCGTGGATTTTCGCAAGGGTTTTGTTTACGTGTTTAATGAAAACCATAAGAAAGGAGACGTATGGAGATAATTTTCTACGATTTATTTGTGTTCACGTGGAGATATGATCTAGCTCACCTTTGAAACCTCACGTGACATCGATGTGGAAAGCGTGAGCCGTGGTGGGCTGCAGACGCTGTGGTTGGATCAAGTCGCCTGTCTTACGGTCTTTTTGAAAAGAATATGCCGTCTATGTCAGTTATAGACAGTAAATGGCTTTTCAATAATCTTCTGTCTGCTTTGTAAATAGCCGAGCTACCTAACGTCTACACGCGAGAGGCAGCAAGTAAGGGGGGCATGAGGGTAAGGCGACACTTCCCTCATTGGTGGCCGAACATTCAATGAATATTCGAAGCTCCTCAGATAGTTATTACATCAAAGACCTCATGACAATGGACTCTGTCTGTGCAAATGTTTGCAATGGATATTGTGTGATGAAATCTAATGAGCATTTATACTAAACGGTGATGTTTGTCTTTCATATAAAAAGCCAATTGAACCATCATTGAAATCCCGTGACACAGGTACAATTGTATATCAGCCGCTATCTGTATTATGAGTGGCTTGCATAGTCACGGGTGGGTTATATTGCCGTTCTCAAAAGGAAGTGGGGATTATGGTTGTATTAAAGTATTTCGTTGCGGTGTCAATGTCACTACTGCCGTTTCGTCATCTTCTGATGTACTGTCACATCACAATAATATTACTCATTCGCACATAGTACAGCTGTAATTATTACGTTTTTACAGCGCACTTCCGTTGTTACCGGAAGTCACCCGTGCTTTGTACAAAAAAAGTGAACAGATTTTGTAGTTTGTTGATTATTGCAACTGGATCTTAATTGAATCTTGTAAAGTAATTATTATAACATCTAATGTTAATAAGTTTCGTGTCGAAACGAAGACTACGGAACGACAATACAAGGAAACGTATATTAAGTTTGTTGATCACCGAGTGGCTTCTACACTTCTGCAAAGGTTTGAGTACCTAATGAATCCATATGTTTGCATGGTGGTCTGTATGGTGATGGACTGTAGTTTGCCATGTCTAGATTTCTCAAGGAAAATTCCCGTGACATCTGTTTGTTAGGTGTTAACAGATACTTCAGCAAAATATATGATTATATCAGAAACAACCTCACTCACTCGCATCTGTATCAAACGAATGTTTTGAGCCTTTGAAATCTACACGTTAACTTTTCAACAGGAAGTTAGTAACCGGGGGCTTTCATTTATTAATGATCGACTGACTGCTGTTTATCGCCGCAGAAAGCAAATTTGCAATATACCAGGCACGTGATGACGTTTTACTACTGTTGAGTCCTTGTCGAGTAAATCATTGAATGTCTTTGTCTTCAGTTCTAAGTGTTTGTATTCTCGGATATTTAACGTAATTAACAACTTTGCAACATGCTTGTAATATGTTTACTCTGCGAAACATCGTTAGCAAAATAGTTTCTTTGAGTCACTCTATATCCACATTTGTCAACCCAAATATACCATGCACTACTTTATATGAACGTATGTTTACAGTGTTCAGATGAGGATGTAATATTTGTATTATCTTTGAAATAGGTATATCCTGCGAAACATTGTTAGCAAAATCATCTTCTCGACGTACTATGTCCACATTTGGCAACTCAATTATACTTGATGCTATTTTATTTTAACACTACATGCTTCTGTATTTTCTTGTATTGTTTAACTGTTGTAGAGCTGCCGAAGAAGAAGTTCCTGTCATACACAACATCCTGTACATCCTCAGATATCTACCTTAATTATCATCCTTGGGGAAATAATACCTGAAATATGTCTATTGTTAGCAAATCGTTTCTTCGCCCCATACTATATACACTCTGGACAACCTAACTATAACATTTACTATCTGTACTGTACAGCTAGCCCGGAAAAGCTACAAAACAGAGCTGAAAATGATGTGGCTCTCCCGGTAATGAGCCTGGTTGAGGGATCGTGTGAATGTGGCTCAACCGACAATGGGTATCGTTGAGGGATCGTGTGAATGTGGCTCTCCTGGCAATGGATATGGTTGAGAGATCGTGTGAATGTGGCTCAACCGACAATGGGTATCGTTGAGGGATCGTGTGAATGTGGCTCTCCTGGCAATGGATATGGTTGAGAGATCGTGTGAATGTGGCTCTCCTGGCAATGGATATGGTAGAGAGATCGTGTGAATGTGGCTCAACCGACAATGGGTATCGTTGAGGGATCGTGTGAATGTGGCTCTCCTGGCAATGGATATGGTTGAGAGATCGTGTGAATGTGACTCTCCTGGCAATGGATATGGTTGAGAGATCGTGTGAATGTGGCTCAACCGACAATGGGTATCGTTGAGAGATCGTGTGAATGTGGCTCTCCTGGCAATGGGTATGGTTGAGAGATCGTGTGAATGTGGCTCTCCTGGCAATGGGTATGGTTGAGGGATCGTGTGAATGTGGCTCAACCGGCAATGCTAATACGTGTTACCGCACATAAGGTATCAAATTACTCAAAGGTACTCAAACATCTTTTATGACTTATTTATGATTATACAACATATTATTTCCTTTTCTCATAAAAGAGCTCTTGTTACTTCAATTATCAAATCCATTGTTTAGATTCATGGAAACACACACACACACACACACACGCACACACACATATATACACGCACGCACGCACAGACACACACGCACGCACACAAAAAAATAAAACAAATGAAAAAAATATGATAAAAAAGACAGAAAAGAAAAGATAAAATAGAGGAATGGCCACTTATTGCACGATCACACATGTGGCGCCAAACATATTTTTTCGTTTGATAGCAAACTTTACCAGATTTTCTCAAATCTGTATTTTTGCCGCTGCTGTGTTACTGACATTTTGATTCGAAGTTGAAACGTCACAATCAATGTTATATAAAATTCTTGTCCAAACGTCTCTGTTGCTGCTGCTGCTGATGTTGCTGCTGCTGCAATATACAAACATTAACATTTACGTGCGACTATTTTAGCGCTAAGAGAGCTTCGATAATCTAGGCCTGGGAGACAGTCGAAAAGGGCGCGGTGACACGCCTGCAGCAAAGGTTGAGCCTAATTACATTGTCGACGCTTGGTTTTCGAACTAAGGAGTTTGGCTGGGTCTCGTACTCTATTTCGTTAGTGTATTTCAACACTTCCAGTTGTGTCGCTGAAACAGGGATCTACAGGTCTACGACACACGGGCCATTTGTGTTATGTTGTAAACGGTAGTTTCCTCAT
The DNA here is from genome assembly GCF_037392515.1 of Haliotis asinina. Taxonomy (NCBI): domain Eukaryota; kingdom Metazoa; phylum Mollusca; class Gastropoda; order Lepetellida; family Haliotidae; genus Haliotis; species Haliotis asinina. Next base: position 98,310,258 of record NC_090281.1, on the reverse strand, counting down.
CCAGGTTCCCACTACAGCCAACCCTCCCATCATAGCACTACCTCTCTCCAGTGCTACAGTGGAGAGTCCTCATGTCCGTTGTTGTAATATCGAAAAAGAAGCGACAAAATCATTTCCACGTCCACAAGACTATATCACATTTGTCTCAGCAGTATTTCAGCTGTGCAATGTTGTTTGTAAACAAACATGAGCAAACCGTTCACCCAAGTTGACTTATCAGAAGTCCAACACGGGGTTATCACTCAGTTGCCTAAATCTGGTGGGGTCTTATTTGGTCCTAATGTGAAGTGGTTTGGTCAAAAAAAGGTAATGGTATGTCTTTCGTTGGAGTGTTTTCATTGTATTCTGGAGAATATAGTGTAAAATTCAACTGCACTGGCTCTTCTCCAAACGAATACATATACATGATTAAATATACATAAAAAGAATGAGATTATTTAAACTCATCAACATAGATTAACCGCAGCCAAGTAGCATGATGTTGCAAAGGGGCTTACTTTGTGAAAGAATTTGAAGCTGTTTGAATTAGCATTGTACTGATTTACGATTTCAAACACTGCTGTTCGCGAATTAACGATGCATGGCAATACTTAATGATCATTATTTTTAAGATATCTTCTCTCGGATCCCTTCCCGCAACTTCTGGACCTAAGACCTATACTGTATGGAGTGTATATCTTGAGGAAGAGTTGAATGTGCCTGTTCCAAATATTTCTATAAAATCCTACACCTACTCACCTACTTACATATCAAGTGACAGTTGACTCGTATTCGTCCTCACGACCTTACGCCACACTACTGCCAGATCAAGCACCAAATTACTGCATTCTGATATAAACCGGAAGACGCCCACAACCTTGACCTTTTCAGTGCAAAATCGCACTGATAAAAACGTCACCTCTCAAATCAGTTAAACCCGTGCTTGTCAGATCATGAAGTTATCTTCAATCTTTAAAAGGAGCTTGAAAGCCACGCCCATTTATATACCTCAGAGGCTTCCACTTCCGTCTCTTAGCAACAAGAACACGTCGAATCTCTTCCTCTTCACTGGGACCGGAAGTGCTGGGCAAGTTTCTCTCATCTTGACGGGCTTTTTGATGTTCTCAAACGAAGAAACAAACATTTCAATCTAAATTAAGAGTAAGTGTTCTGGAGAGAAAAAAGCCAAGGCGCCAGAATGGCGGAATTGTTTAAGTGCATAATTTCATATATTGATGGGAACACAATGGAGCATCTGTCAGGCAATTAGGAAGGCATTGCAACGTTTACGTTACATCACCGAACTAGGTTAAGAGCCCTTGTATTCTGGTTGCGTACGTCTCATTAACTATCCTAGTTAAGGGCTTGTATTGTTTATATAAAAAAACCCGCATGCTCTGGATTGTACTCGTGTACGTCTGGGGATCAGCATGTTTATTGACAAATGTATTCCTTTTAAACAACACAAGCTTCCTCAATGATGTTTTGTATGTCTGAATGTAATGGGACTCTTCGAGATTTGTGAAGATTTTCAAGAACTGCCTACATGCAGTTGTTGATATATTTATATGATCATCTCTTTATTGGAAATGTCTACAGACATGCACTAAATTTCAGATTCTGGAGCGATATCCATTTACCGGAAGATGATTGGTGTCAAACAAATAATCAGTCTCTTACTACTGAATTCTTGCTGGAATATGAGTCGCAGACTCTCCAGAGTGGTTAAAGCGTTCGCTCGTCGTGGCGAAGGCCCGGCTTCGACACCTACACGAGTACAATGTGTGGAGCCCATTTCTGGTGTCTCCCGCCATGATTGCCCGGTATATTGCCAAACGCTGCATAAAATTATGCTTACGCATAGACAGACAGACAGACAGACAGACAGACAGACAGACAGACAGACAGACAGATAGATAGATAGATAGATTACCCACATTTGTTGGGGTGAAATCTTTTAAAATAGTAAGTATTTGTAGTATATTTATGTGTCTGTACACTGACAGAAGAATGACGACTTTAGAATATTAACAGACTTCCAGAGAATAAACTGAAACTTCAGCACAACTCACACTGAAAATGAAAAAAAACAGGATTTCAGATGTGATGCGTGTGAGCAAAGAGCCTACAGCTTGAGCGGACAATATCAACATCCTTTCATGAACCGTCTCACTGGTTTCAGATCAAAGATGTTACGTGAACATCAGCCCATTCAGTGAAACGACGCTGTCCGTAACAAACTGTCGTCTTCAGTTTTGAGATGCTCCCTGAGGTGTGAAAGGATCACAGAGGCTTACGCGAAACCTGAATGAGCTCTGTGATTTGAATTAGGACCCTGCTGTTTTTAATTATAGTCCGTATCCTTCCTGTTTGTTTTGTGACGTAATTCAAGAGAAGGCCAAAAGTCACGTGTTTGGATTTCCGCCCCCGACGGAGACGTGTGAATGTGGGCAAGTGTAAAAGTAGAATTGTTGGTTCATACACTACAAAAGTGTTTACCCCATCAGTTTAGCGGATACGAACACGGACACATTTTTAATGTCGCTGGGGAAATCAACACAAATCTGGACACATCGTCTCATTGTTGGTGCTAAAATATTAACACAGTCGCTTAAAGTCCTATTTAGCCTTTCAAGGAATTTCAAACATCAGCCGAAGTCGCCAATAATGTCCCAAACCTATTCATTGATTTATACTGAAATAGGTTGGCTATCGATTGTAAAGTTACTCTAGTGCACGTGTAGTAACGGCCACTCTGTATAGCAATGAACAACATAATGTCCCACTACTAACAGTCATGGTGCAAAACTGAGCCAACCATCAAGGGGAGTTCGAATCTCGTGGTTCCGACCATGAAATTAAAATTCACTTTTCCGATAACGTCCAGCACGTCAACGAACACCAATTATTAGCAGTTTTCGAGTGTTGGGAAACGCTGAAACAATACACTCGACTTTGTCGCTGACGAAACAGCAGGAACTATGCAGGGATTCCAAACAATTATACACATTCTAACCCTGGGACAATATAGTCTATGTCATATGTCTCCGAAATACTTTCAAACGGACTTTTGAACCTGACTGATTACCCGCGAGAAGCCGGAAACACCGAGTTTCCGTTTTCCTTTTTCGTTTCGCTTTTTCCATTCCCACTTTTCTATCAGATGTTCTCGACTTCCACCTTCCTGGAAATGCCGTCTCCGGGCGAATGGGGAGCGCTGGAGGATTGAAAAGTACAAACCGAAAAAACTTCAACCACACAAGCATAGAGTATAGTTTCTCCGCACGTAGATGTTACCACCCCAATCTGGAAATTGGGGTGGCGGGAACAAGCGCCTGCCTGAGATCTGTTACCTAGTCTTGTGTCAGGGATACTTGTGGGATGATAAAACGTCATCAACCTTTGTGTGGCGTTCACAGGCGGTAACTCAGTCACGTTGTCACCGGCTTTCTAAAGTGCATATAATTTACGTGCATTTTAGAATTAAACACTTACATGCTGTGCATGTTAATTATTTTAACCTGGCCTTTGGAGTTCGACCGCTGTCATGGGGCTGGAATATTGCTGATTGCGGAGTTAAACAGTTCACAACCAACCAATCAACCAACCATATATCAGTTATAATTAGTGTACACAACTATTATCACCCTGACCAACAGGGAGCGTTACTTAGTATTCTCTGCTCGCTCCGGAATATACACAATTGAACGGATGTGAGCTGCTGCTCCCTCCTGTATATCCACAACTGAAGGGATGTGTGAGCTGCTGCTCCCTCCGGTATAAACACAACTGAATGGATATGTGAGCTGCTGCTCCCTCCGGTATATACACAACTGAATGTATGTGTGAGCTGCTGCTGTATATACACAACTGAATGTATGTGTGAGCTGCTGCTGTATATACACAACTGAATGTATGTGTGAGCTGCTGCTCCCTCCGGTATAAACACAACTGAATGGATGTGTGAGCTGTTGCTCCCTCCGGTATATACACAACTGAATGTATGTGTGAGCTGCTGCTATATATACACAACTGAATGTATGTGTGAGCTGCTGCTATATATACACAACTGAATGGATGTGTGAGCTGCTGCTCCTTCCGGTATATACACACCTGAATGGATGTGTGAGCTGCTGCTCCCTCCGGTATATACACAATTGAATGGATATGTGAGCTGCTGCTCCCCGCGGTATATACACAACTGAATAGATGTGTGAGCTGCTGCTCCCTCCTATACACAACTGAATGGATGTGTGAGCTGCTGCTCCCTCCGGTATATACACAACTGAATGGATGTGTGAGCTGCTGCTCCCTCCTATACACAACTGAATGGATGTGTGAGCTGCTGCTCCTCATGTATATGCTTATCAAAGTAGTAATAGCAAGGCACATGTTGAACCTGGTATTCTGTATAACAGTGAAGTCTAGGGAATTGACTTTACTCAGCTGAGACATGTAGATACTTTCTCTAATGAAAAACTAGAAAATACAACTCTGCAGACATCCTCTGGGAGTTTCACCGCAAACGCACAACTGGGCATGTAGAGCAGGGCAGAGCTTGGTTTGTACCCTACTATTCAGATTAATTACATCCATTGTTCAATTCTACTGACATATTTTACAATCGCCAAATACCATTTTGAAACATACTTTCAATAAATCAATAGAAATTGCCAACACAAAATTGGATAAGTTTAACATCAAGGACAGTAATCTAACTGAAGAACATCTAATTGAAAATCAGAAATTAAATTTGAGCCATACCTTGAACACTGCAAAATCTCAAAATAGTAAATTTTTGAGTCTTACTACAACAGAAAAAGCTCATGCTTAGAAATAATCAAGCAAATAGTATAGAAATAATTTGTTACCATATGCATGTATCACTCCTAACAAATATATAAGATTTCTTGATTTCCTAGGCCATTATTACACGCATGATAGCTTGTCGTGTTACTGTGATTCATTATGTATCTTGTTTATGTAACACCTAGCATCTAATTGGTACCATTTATGTGTATTTCTATACCTTTGTACCTTTTATGTATATATTTGTAGGTTTTAAAATATTGCCACTGCCCCTTAATGGAGTGAGTGAGTGAGTGAGTGAGTGAGTTGCCCCGTAATGGAATGCTACGCATTAAAATATCTTTTTTTACTGGTTCACGTGATTTCACATAGTGTCATGTACAAAGCAGAGGTACCTATCGATGGATGATATACAGCAATTATATCGACACTATGATATTAGACATGTACAGGTTGACAGATATGTAGAAACATTCAACTTTATCCAAGTACTGGGAAAAGAGAGCCCCATTTATGATTGAAATGTTCTATGTTATTTATTTTGTGTGTGTGTGTGTGTGTGTGGGGGGGGGGGGGGGTCATATATGTTTCTCGACAGAGAATGTTTCTTTTAGGGTTTTTGTAAATGAGGTTATGTTAGGATGTATATTCTTAATATAAAATATCTTATCTCAAGATAATAGACGTGCGTAGGTTTTCAAATTCACTTGCACACACAAGAGACCGTGACCATGAATTAAATCTGGTTTGAGGACGTTTGGAGGATTGGCTGTTCCACTACGTACTATGGACAAAAGTCAACCACTTTGCTGGTTTAACGTTCCCGTCATCTGCCGCTGTGAGAGTCTCGAACATCGTTGTCTGTCCCAACACATGGGGTGTCGTTAACAGCCGTCTACACGCACGGACAGAGGCTGTAGGGTATACACCTTATCCTCTGTGACTAACCTTTATCCAAACATCGTTACCTGTAACTCGTTAACCTAATCAACACAAGCCTGCACGCCAATCAGTTGAAGCCTGTACATAAGTTGAAGCCTGTACATCAATCAATCGAAGCCTGTACATCAATTAATAGAAACCTGTATATCTTGTTATCTGTCTGCTGTTATGTGTATATATACTACACCCCTGTAGTTTTACCCTCACTTCACCTCAAGAAGAGACTAGGAACAGTCTCGAAATGTTGTGACCTTGTATAATAAAGAAGTTGAACCATAAAGCACTTTTAGTTTGATTCCACCAACTTCTAAATGCCTTTGAAACAACTTCAATATCGTATTATTCTACAAGGGCATTTGAGTAATATTTTTGTTCTTTAAAAAGAATTTAAACAAAAGCAGGAGAAGGTTTCATCGATTTCAAAAAAGCCTTCGACACACCTAACAGAAATCTGTTTCTCAACAAACTAAATATGCATGGAATTAATGGTAAACCTGTTACAGTCCATATGTTCCCTGTACTCGAATGTGAAATACCAGCTAGAAACGTCACACGGGTTGTCCATGCCCTTTGCTTCAAACACTGGTGTTCGACAAGGATGTACATTATCACCAACATATTTATAAATAATATACATAAATTGCTAGCAAGAAAACTGTTTAAAACACCCATAGATCCAGTAATGTTACGCAGCTGTGAAGTTTGGGGTGTAGAGTTTTAAACGTTAAAAACATATTTACACACTGGTCCCAGAAACACTACAGCTTAGTTTCCTAAATCATTGTTAGGAGTAGGTAAAAAAAAACCACACATACCTTGGCCTGTCGTGCCGAAGTCGGCAAATATCCATTACCAGTACTAATCATATCATGACACAACACACACAATACTTACAGATGCATTGGAAGCATATATGTGTACCTTTGTGATGACAATATAGGCTGGCTTCGTAAGTTTGATAAAGCGAACTTTTGAAATTAGTGAACACGACTAAATGTAATGTATCTACCATGAACATACTCCAGTCCAAATTTGAAGACATGCTCAAGCACTCATAAGTGATTCTCCCACATCAAATAACAAATTTAGAACAGATTGGTCCAGTCATCCATAAATCTAGAGAACTATTTATTTCATGGTAAAACAAAGCTCACTGGTCACATTTTTCAAAACTACGGTGAAGTAATCATAAACGCAAAACTGAAACTGGAAGATATACCAAACCTGCAACCACACTAGAACAGCGTCTTTGTGAAACGTGCAATGTCTATGAAGA